>NC_058339.1:44116140-44419171 GCF_905475395.1 Chrysoperla carnea
AAATAATAAATATTCGGCTTAGAAAAACAATGGTAGTAAAATGAATTTTCACTTCTTACAAAATAATTTGGTTTTTCGTAAATTAAATAACAAATTCTCAAAATTATAAACGATAATTAAGGAAGCCGTATCTCGCTAAGGTAAATAAAACTTTCAACAATTCGACTAGTTTTTTGTCGAGTAGAAAAATATTAATAAACTAGAAAAAATAACTTATTTTCCTTGAGCAAACATTATGTAGTACTGAATTCAATTTGGTACACACATTTGACACGACTAGAAAAATGTTTCTAGCGCAGTTTTGTTATTTTTTCCAGTGGTCTTGGTTGGAACGAATGCGAGAGTTGACATACGTTCACTGAACTCATAAAATTGGCTCACTAATATGCTCTTTAATTTTTTTTATGTTTCATAAACTTGGCTCAAGAAAATACTCTTTAATTTGTTTACTTACTTAAGAAACACCTGTATGTGGTTCAGCTTACAGAATTTTCTTTTCCCATTTGTATTCAATTTGGTCAAAAACAATAAACTGAAGATGAACTATTTCTATGAAACAAAATATAAAATATTTTTCATACCATTAATTCTTGTTTATGTTTGAAATTTGTAATTATATGGTTTTATTACCATTTTGAAGCGAAAATTTTCTCTATCTAAACAAAACAATTCAAACTAATTCCAAACAATAAACCTAGTCAGGCAGTTAATATTGTATACAGTCACAACAACGATACAATCAGCCCTTGATCGTTCTGCCTAGACAATTTTCATATTTACACTCAGAAATTCGTCTATCAAAGGATTTCAAGTTTTTCTAAAATTAATTGAAGAATTTTGTTTATGTAAAGCTATTATCGTATCTACGTTTAATTAAAATTAATGAAAACTCCTTGTTTCTATGAACATTTTTTAGAGTAAGAGCCAGCGCCTGCCAGACATACGTTAAAGTATAAAAACTGAAATTTTTATGTGTATTCTCACTAATGTAGGGAACAATCTTTGGGGGCTAAAAACCTTGACTAACGGTGCCTTCGGTAGATATCAGGTAATCGGGGGCGCAGTACCCGAGCTCTCTCACGTTAAAGTATAAAAACTGAAATTTACACAGAGTGTTCCAAAGACCATTTTAAGTCAATATTGAAAAAGACAGACCAATCCGAAGCACAAAATACACAATCTACATTTTCTTCCATGATTATGAACTTATTTCACTGCAAGAGTTATTTTATTATTTAAATATGTTCAGTATCACGTACCGAATGTAAATGCACAAAATCCTTACAGAAATAGGCAGGGAAGTGTTTCCATTTTAAGGAAAACCGTTTTAGGCTATATTTAAATAATCGTGCGCTTTAGAATAAAAATGGTAATAACTTTTATTGTAGATAATTAAATTACCTACCATTTTTGTAAACTAATCATCATCGTCATTTACTAAACAAAATCAACCATTTTCGAGAAATATTTCTTGATAAATTCAAATATAGTGCACTACTTTTCAAATCCCCGTACGATGTAGAGAATAACTTTCGTTTTATTTTACGTGATATCTCCAAAAACCCTTTTCGAAGATTTAGGCATATTTTACTTAGAGTTGTTGTCATTTATCCACCAGAACTTGATGAACTTTGTTTCGTCATGAAAACTTTTCCGTGGTTCACTAGAAAGTTTTACCGTCCCTTGAGCTTTTGTAACTAATGTCCATTAAGTCTTTTGGTTGGGATCTTTTTTAGAGAGTTTCCAATTTGAAAGAGAATAATTATTCAGTAGTTTAGTATTATTGTATCACCAAAAGAGTTCTGGAAAAAAACAATGTTTTTGTGGTCTAGAAGATGAATAGGGAAAATCGTTTTTAAGGATTTTGGAATATAAAAACATAATTTCAAAATGGTATCTCATTTTGGATTAAAATAAAATCAACGGTACCATGAAAATTTCAAACCTACGCGACGAAGCGGACAGATAACAGCAAGGTCGTCTTGTAAATAATTATAAGGTAGTATTGGAATGTTAGAGATTAAATTGTGAAAAAATACTATCATATATGTAATTCTTTTCCTAACAACTTTAACAAGTCGTAACAAAGATTTTCCTACTAAGTTTACAACATACCTAACGAACACAAAATTTACGACCATCTGTCCAATAGATAGAAGTTACAAGCTCGGAGTACTGTCTTATTCTATTGTTCATTCAACTATTTCATCTGGCCATAGAATTCACAAACATAATATCATAACACAATTAATAGATATGTGTGTATTTTATTTATCTTTGATCCCACAAAGCACACATTACGTACAATAATCAGTTAACAATATACAACAATTCTAAAACCATACATACACAAATCATGGTGGACTTGGTTGACGTTTAGGAGCTTGATCAATAACTCTCTGATTAAACAGATTATTGACTTCATTGATAAACTATATAGGATGGCCGTCAAAATTAGCCATATTTTAACTTGCGCTTTAAGTGGTTTGTTAAGGATGTATGAGCGAGGGCGTGGGGGTAAAAATTTAAAAATAGATATTTTCAATTTTGATGATAAATTTATATTATTACTTGACGATATAAGACGAAAAGTAAGAATAAAATTTTTCGATATCTGGCTTAATTTTCAAAATATCGAAAATTGAAAATTTTGTTAAATTATTTTAATTATTTTGGTTTTCGATATTTCGAAAACCAAGACACATATCGAAAAATTTTATTCTTATTTTTCGTCTACATTCATGAAGTTATAACAAAATTCATCATCAAAGTTGAAAATAAGATGAAAATAATTTCAACCCTTAATATAACCCTGCTCTTACATCCCTTATATGGACGGTGACACTTAGTTTTTTCCTTTCTAATTCATTGCTAATATGTTTACTTTCTATTAAAAAGTTTTTTTTTAAATTTATTTTCATTCATTCCAAGTGAAAATTATCAAAAACTTCCAAAATATGTCGTTTTTTGAGATTCCTCCATAAGAGCCAATGTATTTTATATCGATTGTTAATGACTTTTTACTTAAAAATTTGGCCGGTTACCTATGCTGAAATTTTAACCACATATTCTTTGAGTAAAAGACTACCTACAAACAAATTTTGAGCCTTTAAATCAAACATTGTTGTCATGCTCATACATCCTTAATAGTATTCTTATATATATTACTAGCTGGGAACTACCCGCTTTGCTGGGCAACATCCCCACTTGCACCCCTCCCTCCACATTTCCTTGCGTTGGATAACAGTTTTGTAATGTACACGTCATGCTCTTTTATTTGATACCCCACTTAGGTATATTTGTAAATATTCGATATTTCCTTCCCACTTTCTCGCTACACCTTTCTACCCTCCGAAGGTTAAAAAAATTTCTAAATGTAATTTAAAACATTCTGACCAAGTTTTGAACTATTAAAAGCCATAATTGAAAAATATGAATTTTTTATTCATGAACACCCCCGCAACCCCCCTTGTGGGTGGAATTTCGTAAAATCCGTTCTTAGCTGACCTCTACTTGGCAAAAGGAATATTCCTGCCAAATTTCAAGTCTCTAGGTCTTATAGTTCCAGAGATATCGTGATGAGTGACTATCTATATCTATAGAAAGTCTCCTATATATTTATAGATACAAGCCAAGATGCAAAAAATTCGTATTTTTCATTTTCTCTTCTTGCTTGGTAAATAAATACTTTTAGTTTTAATTTAACTGCTTGAGCCCTTTTCAAATACTTCAAACTACTTGAGATCTATTGAAACAAAATAAAGCAAATGTTAAAACAAATTCCTTTCTTTATAAAGACAAACTATCAGTTTTAAACTGTTTGGGGTTTTACGGGGTTAAACCTATAATTTTCGATCGTTCAGTTAATAGCAAACCTTCATACTCATAGTAACCAGCAACCAAACCCTAATGGTTTATCATATTAACAATATAATAATAGGACTATCCAATCCATTCAACGTGCACAACATTGAATTATTTAGCTAACAATAGCATCAGAGTGATGTGAAGTCATGGATACACATAGATAAATGTATGCTTAACTATACTACATTATCGAAATAAAAAAAATTACTACCACATTCTATGATATGAGTATGATGTGTGCTTACAACTATGTATAGGTACCACATAGAACAATGAAAATCTGTTAGATATCATGTACCAGAACCAGAGACGCCATCATAAAGCAACTCTGTTTTGTGATGAAACCAATATAAAAGATACAAACATAGATGTATCAAACTTAAATTTGTCTAAAAAATCATGAATTTCTACTAGTTTTACGAGTCCGACAGTTTCCGTTGAAGTAGGAGAAAGCAATTAAAATTATTAACATTTCGAAACATTGAAAATCAAGAAATGAGATATTAAGCTCCAAATCGAGGCTCAAGAGCGTGAGCTAACTAAAAAGGATATTATGAAGTTTGCATACGTTAAGTTCGACTTATCACGAACTCAGACATGGGATGTCAACGAAATAGCAGTCGAAGGTTGGTTTTGCATATTTAAAATTGAATTTATAGTTAATTAATGTTGTTTTTTTTTTTTTGTAAATTTGATTTTACACATAAAATACAATAATTTCAAATGGCATTGCCTATTATTGTAGACAGATGTATGATCTTTAATTTAATAGATTTTCGACGCCGCTTTCTTCACTAATCCACATGCAATGGACGGTAAACGATAAAGTGTTTCAACCGTATCCAGTTTACCCTACATTCCAAATTCTTTCACTTGTGTTTTACTTTGTCAATTTTTATGCGAGGCAAGAAATTTTTTTGTCTATGTGCGTGCATATACTATGTGAAATTGTATTGATAATTTATATTTCAGAGAGTTTCAGTACTGTGTTATTTTATTCGGTTTTGTGGTTAATTTAATCTTAATTGTCAAGTTTGTTAACGTTTTTTGATCATATATCAAAAATTATATTATAGTTAACTTACCATTCATTGACGAAGATTATAAAGTTTTTCGTTTCAAGTTGATGTTTAGTTTGATGTAGAATCTAATGTTTGTAGCAAAAAGTTTCTGATAAAGAGTTTTACATAAACTAATTTACACATTTTTTACCTATCTTCATGTAGAAATTATTTATATTATTTTGCGGTTTAGATTGTAGAATTTCATTTTTGTGAAATTTCATGATTTTCAGTTCCTGTTTACCGTGGTACATTTAATCTAAATTCAAGTATGAGGAGAATTGTAAACAAATTTGAATTCAATTATTGATATACTATAGATTCTTTACATTTAAAATTTATAAAAATCGAAATAGTTTCAACGAACTTGGAGATAAAAATGTCAAACCCCTATACTGCATTTCCAATAACATAAATAACTAATACAGGCCAATAAGAGACTATAGGAAATATCAAAAACCACGATGTTTGTTATTGATATATCATAAAAAATCGATATTTACAAAATTATGATTTATTGCAATTTTTTTAGGATTGAGCATCCTCAGAGCTACACCCCATCTCACAGAACCTTTAAAAACGTTCTAAATATGCATTTCATTAGTGTAACAAGTTAGCTACATAATAGATGGTTCGTTATAAAGTGTTATAGTAACAGAACTCGAACAAATATTGATATATAAAACTGGTCAGGTGAGAAAATGGCTCGCATGGAAAAGGTTCCGCCAAATTTATTTATTGGTTTGTAATAATAATAATTATAAATAAAAATTTCATTTGATAAATACACTCCAAAAGAGTTAAACTCACGCCAATAAGATATTTCACAAAAATTAAAAATTTAACTCGGATATCAAAAATCGGATAGCAAGTTTTGCTTAGGTATTTAGGTAAATCATGAATGAGATCTTTTATACTGTATTTTGCACAAAATTATAAACTGAATACTGGTCTTAGAAATGAGGGACACCTAAGGATGAATTTTTTCACTAAGCTACATGTGTTTCAAAGTTTCTTCCTCCAGTAAATTCGGAAAAAGAAGCAATAACAGTCATACAGATAAACAGGCAGAAAAGTGATCCTAGTAAACCCTAGTACAAACTCATACAGACTTAGCAACAAATAACATTAGAACCTAGAGGTCATCAAAGTTGAAGTTTTTTTGAAAAATGTGGTCCTGTATTCTTTACACGACTCTTCATTTTAGCAATACAAGAGTCGTCAAGATATAAGAAAGATAAGAACTTCTTAAGATTGGAAGTTAAATTTTGTGCCACTCAATACATACAAAATGCGCAAGTGCGATACAGAAAGCGATATACAGATACTACTATATGAAACATCAACACGTTAATTATAAAATGGAATTAACAATGTTTGCTTACGAGTTACAGATTATATGGTTAAAAAGTTAAATCATGTTTTACAACAGTATAATTACATCATCATCCACTCACAAATATACACACAGGCACATATAAAATAGCACTTTATACCACATCCCATTCCATTAATTTTACTATGATTATTTTGGATTTTTTCTTCTCAAAAAGAATGTTTGTTCGAATGTTATGAAATCCTGCTTGATAGGAGAAATTAAATAAAATATTGGTTAAATCTGCCAAAAAAGACCCCCTTAAGAAAATTTGAAACAAAAAAGTATAATATACCATGAAAAAATAAAAGGTGAAGCATAATTTGTAGGCCTTGCGCAAAGCCACCGTACAAATTGGTACAGTGGCTAAATTGGTACAGAAAGTCAGAAAGACGCTGGCCCGAAAAGTCAGTAGTTGTAAGTCAAATCCTTATTTGAAATAGTGGGTACTATAATATCAAACAATGATATCAAAAAATTTTCAACGTTTTCAAATTAAGCTGAATGGTTTTCACAAAATCATACAACCCAAAAACCAAATTAATACATTGTTCAATTTTACATCGAATATTTTCAATCAAAGTTTTTCTGGACATAAAAGGTCGAAACTATAAGTTTCCACAACTTACAAGTGGTTTTTTTACAGGTATGTTGAATAATTATTTAAAGTGACTGTAGTATTTCAGTTTAGTTAACTTTATTCCACATCTACTCGTAAAGTGGATGGACAGATGGATGGATGTGTTTATAAAGAGAGAGGAATCCTGGTGAATTACTTTATACTGGTGCCCGCACGCGTTGGATGTTTCGATAACTATCCAACATCATCTATGTGTATTTACATATGAAATAATCATCACATATGTTGTTGTCTGCCGTTATACTGTTTGTCAACTCTTTGGTCTGATGGAGTCCTTTACACAAACTCAATCCATACAAATTGGATGTTGTAGTTAATTTAAATTTTAAAATTATATGTACAAAAAATTCTCTCATTAGTCTGTATATTCATTTTGTGTGAACGATACTTTTATAATTATAATAAAATTTACTTTATGGAAACTTAAAGCAGTTTTTACTGTGTCGCTTTAAATTATTATAAACAAAAAAATTAAAATTAAAAAAATGTCCCATGCTTTTATAACGAACTAAAGATAAATAATAAATACCAATTAAAATACTTGTATGATTGGAAACGAAAAACATGGGCCCATACATTACAAAACTATAAAGAGTGTAGTGTAGTGTCTGCTGCATGCGCCCCATGTTTTTCGTTTCCAACCGTTTAAATACTTACAAGTATTTAAATAGCTATTTATTATTTTATACTTTTAAGTCCGTTATCTATAGATCTATATAGATAGTCACTCATCACGATATCTCTGGAACTATAAGACCTAGAGACTTGAAATTTGGCGGGAATATTCCTTTTGCCAAGTAGAGGTCAGCTAAGAACGGATTTTACGAAATTCCACCCACAAGGGGGGTTGCGGGGGTGTTCATGAATAAAAAATTCATATTTTTAAATTATGGCTTTTAATAGTTCAAAACTTGGTCAGAATGTTTTAAATTACATTTAGAAATTTTTTTAACCTTCGGAGGGTAGAAAGGTGTAGCGAGAAAGTGGGAAGGAAATATCGAATATTTACAAATATACCTAAGTGGGGTATCAAATAAAAGAGCATGACGTGTACATTACAAAAATGTTATCCAACGCGAGGAAATGTGGAGGGAGGGGTGCAAGTGGGGATGTAGCCCAGCAAAGCGGGTATATTTTACGCCACGCAAAGCGGGCGGGTAACAGCTAGTAAATTTATATTTTGTGATAATGGTACATTAAAAATTTTTCTTAATTCTGATTTTTAAGTAGATATGCAAGGGTTGAAACTTTATGAATTCATTTTTTTATTAAAAAAGTTTCCAAAAATCACAAAAAACTAGTAGGTTATCGGGCTTTTAATTATTATTTTATCGTTCAAGGTTGCTCAAAAAATGATGAATCATATAGGTTATCCTTTTCAATTGGATATTTAAAAATCTATTTTTTCCTTGTTGATATTTAATTGAACAAGGTATGAAAGAAGTTACAAAACAAAAAAAGTGAGAATCGAGAGTTTTTGACTGGTTCGAATAACAAAAGTGTTCAGGAGTCCTATGCTCCATGTTATCACATCGAAACTAGCCTCAGTTACGTGATTTAGACGACTACTGACTGCAACGTTGCTCTTCTGTTTGGATGTCATTTTTGCATGGTAGCTCTGAGCATTACAAACTATCGAATGAAAAGACGATGATTACTTAGTATATTGAAATATAAAAAAAAATACTTTTCGATTATTGTTATTCTTCTCCGATTTAATAAAATTTAATAAAATGAGTGCAATATTTTGAAAACAGCTTAAATTGGTAAAAAACTTCGTTCCTCATTTTACATTCTCAAGTACCTATAGATCCTGGTCTAAATGAAAAGTATTTGTTGTTTAAAAGGAAATTCCACACATTTAATTTGCGTGCATTTATTATTAAATATGTAAATTTATACATTTATAATAATAATGTATGCAGCTATATTACACAAATCGACATGTATTTTTTCTCTATACATGAAAATAAAAATCATTAGAAAAAACAAGCTTCGGTGAATGTGCGTAAAAGAACCAAGCCAATGACATTATTCTGATTCAGTAAATTTCATATTTAAGTGGATTTCACATTTAAAAGTATATAAGTTTGACACCATAATTTTCTTATTTGGTTAAGAACTTGGATGGATATTTCTATAGAAATCTGGAAATCGAAAAGTATCTATCACTCTTAATATTAATTCAAAAAATAGGTGCATCAACAGTTCTAAATCCATTTCAATCTATTATATATATTTCGAGTGTGTAGATGTTAGTCACTAAACTCCTCCTTAACGGACGGATCGATTTTAATGAATTTTTATCATTTTCTTATAATTCGGTCCACTACAACTGTTTTTGAGAGTTCCGCATCAAAAAAATTAAATATTATTAAATGGTGGGAGCGCATGTAAAACATATAATTCCTTATATTACAACTTACTATGTATACTCAATGTCAGAAAAAATGCTCGGTTTAAAACATTCTAAGTGTTACTATCATAACATAACATATGATCAGTACGCTTAGAATGTTTTACCTGTGGCTTTTTTTCTGACAGTGAGTATACTATGTATTTTTAATAGTATTGGGCTCAGCGGCATGGGCGGAAAGCAAAAGATTGGAGTAAAATTTAGGTTAAGCGGGATGGGTTTAGGGGGGTAGGTCTAGCGGGCCTGAGGGGTAGGATAGTCGGGGGGCTTAATGGGCTTAGCAGGAAGGCTAAGCATAGTATAGATATTAATAAAATATCTATACTAGTCTGTTTCCATAATACAACGTCTGTCGTGTCCGCTAGAATATTATCCATATTGAATATTTTCCACCAGTAAAATGCTTCCATTCCTTTGCACAAACAAATAAATACGGGCCAATGTTAAATTTATACTAAAATTAATTTTCTACAGGTTATAAATATTCAGATTTTTTAAATAGAAATTCCAAATTATGATTAAAATCGACATAAATTTTACTTTTCTCTTTTCGAGGTGAAAATGTTAACACTTAATCAGAAAGTTAATAATTTCTTATTTTGCTGATTTTCTACAAACATGCACCGTATAAATTACATAAAATTATTTGTACCTTTATTGTATTAATTGCATTGCTTCTTTGCAATTTTTTTTAATTATATTTTTCAAATTAAAATTCTAAAAAACACTTCTTTATAATTATTATTGTTATGACTAATAGTTAATATGGTATTGAACATATATTGCTTATATCACAAGTGTTATCGGTGACAATCGGGCTGGATGAAAAAGCACGCAAAGCAATTTTAACGTTTAAGAAACCTATTGTGGTGAAATAAATTTCGTAGAAATCCCCTTTACACAACATCTCATTCCTTTAATGTTTTTCTCATTCAAATAAATCATATTATTTACTTAAATACGTAATGGCGAGACTGTGCTCTAGGTAGAACGGTCGATAAGTCATATAATCAAGTACGCCGTCAATTTATATACAGGATGGTCGAAGGTATAGCAACAAGGCTTCATCAAGTGGTAGACAACGTTAACATTAAATTGAAATTATGGTTATTATTTTCAATGCCAATACCTTGGAATCTTGGAATTTTACCTGATATTTTTTAAATTTTATGCGAAAATGCTACTAAATTTTAATTTACTCTAAAATTTTAATGATATTGAGCTAGTAAAATAGCAATAGCAAGTTCCAAAACTCAAAACCAAGTGTATGCATTCTTTTCTCCTATTAAAGCTATACTATTTTATAAAAATTACAAAAATAAATTAAATTAAAAAAAAAAAACCCAATGGTAGGTAAGTACATTATATGAAAATTTAGTTGACATACTACATAAATTTCCAGGAATACATTTTATATAATTGAAAATAAAATGTATTATTAAAATTATCAACATTATTTAATACAGTGAGTCAACGCTTTTGACTTTCAAATTTGCGACCAAAGCTGCTTTTTGAAAAAAGTAATAGACATTAGTCATTTTCTTTATCCCTTTTGTTATGCTTTATCGCTTTTGGTATGTTTGGTAGAGTTGTAAGTAATACAAAAAATGATATTGAATGATAACCGATTGGTCGAACGCAGACAAAAATTTACCTCGTTTTACCAGTTTAAAATTCTTGTAAAGCTCCATATTTTCATAACAATTCGATAATATACCTTCCGAAAAGAATTTTGAAATATTCGGTTGAGTTTATTTTTCTTTTTATTACTCTTTTTATACTGGGAAGTTATTCGTGTGGACCTCAAGGGTCCCAACAGACTCATCATCCTTGCATGTTTATTTCATGTTGCATTCTCTTGTGGACCAAATTTAGAATTAATATAATCTACTCGAGTTACAGATTCAGAATCCCGCTATACAACGACTTACTTGGAATAAATTTTAAGAATCTAGGCGACCAAGCATTAGTACCTAAATTTCAACAGGCTTTTTTCGGTATGTTTATTATGGCAGGAACTTATTTTGTTTTCCACTTACGCATTTTCCGCTTTTCTACTTATCTAATTAAATTTGATATTTTAACTATTATCTGCAATCAAATTTTCATGAAAATGGTTAGAGCTGTTTCCGAGATGAAATTTTTAAACAAAGAATACATTATACCTTTCTTCCAAAAATTAGCTTTGAACTCGAAACTTGACGAAAGAGGACAACCTACATAGGTTTTTAACTTGTTTATTGGAGTAATTATTAATATTTATTATGACAATGCAGTACGAAGCATGTAATAACTTGCTTCCATTTATATAATCATAATATTAGATGTGTTTGTTTAAAGTAATATAATAAAATAACATCCTGAGTAGGATAATCATCAAGTAATTACGAAGTACAAAGTGTTTATATTCAACGAATAATATATAAAGCTCTTGAATCATATAGACGTGTTGAATGAAACTAAATATCTCAAAGGAGAAAAGTGTTACATCTTGCATCTACGTACCAAAAAATCGGCTACTCAGAGGAGTGCTCAACCCCCTTCCTTGAGTGTTAATTGGAGATTTTAAGCAGTTTTCTGCAAATCACAAAAAAAAAACTATGCGTCAAATTAAAAAAAAAAAAGTTCTTGCAGATTTAATTATGCCCATTTTTGGTATTTTTACGAGCTTCAAAATAGACCGAGATATGCAAATTTTAAAATGGCTTATTTTTTGCGCATTCAATCAAATGAAAGAGTATCATTATTACATTTATCACGAATCAAATCATCATCTCAGATGGTCTCACGAATCAAAAGCAAAAAAACGCATTCCGATCTGCTCATAAAAATCCCCAAGTATAAAAATTCAACTCATCATTTTTATGATTATTTTGTTTCCAATTTTTTCAGCTTTTCCAGATTTGAATTTTTTCCTCATCACTTGTGTTCACAAAGTTTGCAGACTCCTCATAAATCGAATGCATAAAACCGCATCCCAATTCGTCTAACTGCTCACAAAGCCGACAGTTGAGCCATTTTAAGTGCTTTTTTTCTTTGTCTATTTTAAGTTGTTGGAATTAAGAAGCTGCTAAAAGATTTTCTAAAAATGTTATATGCAAGGCTGCCTTGACAAACATTATAAATATTTCTGTTGCAAACATATTATTAACTTATATATTTGCTTTTAACTATGTTGTCAGGTGGTTGGGATTATTTTATATTACTATTCAGAAAGAAAACTTTACTTTAGCATTCATAATATTTCGCTCATTTCTTTTTTTTTATATAAAATAATCCTTATCATAAAAGTATGACTACATAAATTAATTTCTTTTTACTAGGATTATCTTAATAAGTTAAAAACATCTTATGAGTAAGTATAAACAAATTTATGTAAGCATTTATTAGTTTGTAGAAATTATGAAATAAGAGGATCAAATTGAAAGATTCCTAGAAAATGTATTTAGTTTTCTTTATCAGTAAGAAGTATAACAAAATTTGATGGAAAATATGTTTCTAAATGATGGTGAGACATCACTTATGGCGTCGTCTGCAGTATAATGTATACCAAGAGCCAGGCCTTCTTAAGTATAATTATAACAATAAGCCAAGTTGTGTATATTTTCCCTGAACCAAAGAACTGTAAAATGTGATAGTTAATAAAATAGTAATAAGAAAATCTTTATTACAAGTGAAATTTACAAAATTTAAAAAACCCAGGACAGTTCTCAATCTCAATCGGCAATTCGAGTGAAAATAGTCGTTTTTACATTTCCTTATAACTTTTTTTCTTTTTTGATTTTAAAAGTGATATTTAGTGAAGTTATGAGTACATTATTTTCAGACAACACACAACTTTCAAGTTATTTGTATAAAGCTGTATTTTGAGCAAGTAATATTAACCTGCAAAAACGTTTAATAACAGGGTAAATAAAAAGTTTCGTAGCTCTGAGACTAAGCGATTTAATCTTGCATTTCCGTAACGAAATCTGGTACAAATATTATTTTGATAATATTTTGTGATTTAAGACGTTAGGCCCATAAAAAAATCTTGTTGAAGACCTTACATCTGCAAAAAAGTTTTGATAACCATTATCGCCGAAAATATTACAGTTATCAAATTTAAATAATATGTTGCCTTTTCAAATTGTGAATAAGGTTTCAAGACTTACGACGTCTTTTAACACTGAAGTTCAAAAAAACTATGTGTTTTTGTGTAAAAATATTTACTGCCTTTAATAATTGAGTAACTTTACTTCCTTTTCCTTTTTTTTCTCTTTTCATTTTCAATGTCTAAAGCTTCCGCAGATATATATAATAGTAGATATTAGCTAAACTGTTGCATTTTCTAACATACATTACTTCAATAAGAAAACTCGTGCAGATATTGCCTCTAAGAGCCTCTTCAATATGTTGCTGATAAATCGAATTTTTAGTTAAGCATTTAAGTTAATATCTCAGGAAAAATTATAAAAATTTGTATTTAGTCTTAAAAATGGAATCAATAAATTTCTATCAAATATGTAATTTTTTCAAATAAGAAATCAGTATTTAGAAAATTGACCTTAAAAAGTTTTTATACTTATATTCAAATTTCTTGGTTTGATGAGAAATTGTGAAAAAATTTCCTTTAGTTTTAAGTTAATTTGCTTATTATAAAAATTTGGTATTAAAAATATTAACCAAGGTTTTCATAATTTTGTTTTTCCCCTCTCCAAAAATCAACTTTCGATTCAAATGCTCCACACTTCAATCAATTCAAGCACATCGAGTAATATGCTGGTAATCTTACCACAAAAATTTGATAACGAGCTACACCCATACATATTTTTTCAAAACTATATCAGAAAATTTTTGTTTTTCGTGGTGAAAACAATAATTTTTAAAGTGGAAATGAAGGCTTAAGGGACCTGTGGATTAATTAACATTATATTTGCTAACATTGTTTGGTTATAAATGGATATGTCAATAACAGTTAAGAAATGCAAGTGTTTTATATAACAAAACGTATTCCAACTTGTCTTTATTAGTATGAAAATGATGTCTTTTGAAATTTTTTTTTAAATAGGCGTATAAAACACGAGTTTTAATTAAAGTTTAGTTAACTTTCTGTAAACAATAGGGAGACAAAATTGTTAGAAAGACCCATCAACGTTGATATGAATACGTGACTCAATTACTTAATAGTCTTATTCATACATAAACATATTACGTCCATGTATGAGAATATCATTAAGGTAGGGCTAACTTTTATCTTATGGCTATAATCGTCGTTTGAGAAATAATTTCAAAAACGCACATCAATTTTTGTTACGTTCTGGAAAGAAGTGGTACAAAAACTAGACTCAAAATTGAACCTTGGCGTTTAGGTTTTCCTTACTGAAAATCAAAGAAATGCATACGGAAATGAAATAAAAAAAGATACTATTATTAACCCCCAAACCTAAAAAAAGGTGTGTTTGACCGCTGTGTGTGTGTGTGTGTAAGTTTGACCGCTGTTTGTCAGCCTGTAGCATCGTAGCGCCCTGACGGATTAACCGATTATTATTTTTATTGTTTCTTTTGAAAGGTAATTTAAATGACAGTGTTCTTAGCTATGTTTCAAGTGCAAGTTTAGGGTTCCGTACCCGTGAACACAAAAAATTGAAGATGATCTTCAAGCTCGGCTTAGTTTGGAAAAGGTTTTAGGGAAAAAGGTAATTTAATGGAGAGTAAGATATGTTTTAAGTGCGACTTTAAGGTTCCGTATCTGAAAAATTTGTCGGTTTTTTTTTTTAATATTGTAAATTTCACTTGTAAGTTTTAAAACTAATAAAGCTTTGTTTCGTTAAATACTTGCAGCATAGTCAGAGGGCCTACATAAACAACTTTCCCTAATGTAGGTGTAAGTTGAAATTAAAAAAAAAAAAAGGAATATCATTTAACCAAGGAAGGAAATAGGATTTTATAACGCTGTAAGTAATTTCCGCTAGAATTTTTTTTATTTAAATTTGTAAATAAAAGAACATATTCATTGGTGTTGTGTGTTTACGTGCTGAAGCATAAAATAATTAATTTAATATCATCAATATAACATCAATGCCATTAATTACCTGAATGCTATGAAAATTAACCTGTATAATTAATATTCGATAAGAGCGCTACCATTTCATAGAATTAATACTTGCATCCATAAGGATAACATCTATTTTAGTTTTGAAAAACTCAAAAAACACACATTTTTAACATGAGAGTTGAAGAGACCTACATACATCGTAATTAATTTAGTCTATTTAAGTATACTAGCGCCAGGGCAATTTCGGATAGAATGCTTGATTTTTTTTCAATATAAAGTTGAACTAAGTCTAAATCAATTTTGAAAATTTTAGCGGGGGGGGGGGGGGGATTGCCCGAATATTTAAATAAATAAATAACTTCAAAAGTAGACTTATTTAACATTGGTTTTAGGGTAAAACGGCAGATGGATGATATGTTTTCATAGATTTTTTCAAAACTAATCGGTTGAAATTTTAAAAATAACTATTTAAATTAAAGATAAAACCTTAATAAATTATTGAAAAAAGGCCGTTGTGCTTGAATAGTAAAGGATGTATGAGCAGGGTGATGGGAATACAAAACAAAAAAAATATACATTTACAATTATGATGCTGAACTTTGTAGTTTAAAACTAAAAATATCTAATATATACAAAGTATGAGTACATATAAGAAAATTGTAGTGCCCAGTTAAAATGTCAATGAAATTGTTCTCTTTAATGTTTTATAGACGCTCAGTTTGTCCTCTTCAGAAAAAGAGCTTAAACTTCTATAAATTATTACCCCGAACGAATCGGTTATGTTTTCCTTAGGAAAAATCTCTGTCGACAACTACTGAGTACTTCCAATGGCATAAAAACTTTGATATCTTCTATTATACTTTGCTTCTTCATCAAAAATCTATACGTTTCACGAAAATTTGAATAATCTTGTAAAAACGCTTAAATAAAATGTTAGGTATCAGAGGTCAAAATTATAGACCGTAAATTATCGTAATTATCGTATCGACCGTAACAATTTTTTTTTCTGCCATAAAAATTGGGAAAGACACTAACTAATGTTTGACATTAAACAAAACACTGATCGTGGTGGAAAAGTAGCGTCATAACATACCAGACTTTTCTGAAATGGAAACCTTTCACAATTCGACTAGAAAGTTTCTTTTATATGCGGAAAATTTTGAAAAGATATGGACATATGTTTTGTTTCTGTAACTTTAGTTTTTCAATAACATCATTAAATGCATCATAATTTAATGACGATCTTTTTGTATTTCCTGTATTTCTGTTGTTGACAGTAAATAAGTACCATTTTTCAAAGTTCACTTAAAATATGTTAAAAAGTTACCTAAAACGGATAACAAATCACAAAACATAAGAATTAAATGAGTCAGAACAACATATTTTTATATACAAATATAATATATACGTATATTTATAATGTATAATGTATATTAGTATTATATTAAATAAGTTTTTTTGTATATATAAAATATGTTTTCGTATGGCTTCTGTGCCATTTTGTAGTATTAATCAAACAATATTGTTATTTTTTTGAACATTTAGGGTAAAATGTAGTACCTGAGATCAAATGGAGTCAAATGAATCATGAATGCTTATACAATTTATTCCAATGTGTAGGTATTGCTATTTACTGGACAGCATTTTAATTAAAATGAGAGAATCGACAGGTTGGGTGAATACTGACTGCCGCTGTATTTATGTTTTTACAAATACATAAAAATAGTTGTTGCTTCACGCTCATAATAATGGAGGCCTGCAAAGTTTTGAATTTTCCATGTTTCAATCACATATATTCTATGATGATATTGTCTAGAGTACAGAACAGTCTAGAACTGTAACAATTACATGAAGAAAAGAGCGCTTGCAGCCATGGTACATTATGGTGTTGTACCAAGGTTCACACAATTGAAGCAAAAATAACATCAAAATACACAGTGTTTAGGAATGATAGTGATATAAACTTAGGCAATTGTGGTATTAAAATGCATGGCTTTAAAAACATAATTGAAAATTTTTATTCTTGGCACTACACCTTACTCCGCAACTATGTAAAATAAGAAAAACAATATTTTTGATATTTTTTGTATTTATTAAAACTTTTTAATACTCTTACGAATTACTTGAATCATTAAGTTTTGTTGGACGATTTAACTAAAATTAGCAAAACTTTTCTTATTTTTGAACTATTTAGCAATCACAAAATGGCTGTACGATTTCAAATACTATTAAAACAACAAACAAAATTATATATTTTTGAATCTTAATAATATATTTAAAAATTTGAATAGTTATAATACCCGAAATTGCACGTCTAAGTTCTAGAGCAGTGCAACTCCATCTTCAAAATTCAAAAATTTTTTCAAAAATTTCAAAACGTTCTAAAATATTATTTTCTTTTTGCAAGTTTCAAATTTTCCAGGGCGTATTTTGTATATTATTTAAGTTTTTCGATTGGATATTCGCTTTGAACTTCAAATATTATACTCTTTGAGTTGGTGTTTTCAAATTTCAAGTTCTCGAAAACTACTAAACATGAAAAGTTTGTGGATTTTGGCATTCCCCCCGGTACATTTCTCTGTAAGTGAGTTTATTATAAAATATTCTTACACATTTTGGAACTTCTTTTGGAATAAATAATGTGTTCGTAAAACAATTTCACGTGTTTTAATTATTTCCAATCGATTTCTAAACGACTTTTTTCTAAACGTAAACTCCTTTTTCCTACCTTCTACACCAATTCATAAGGTTTGTTGGAGAAACGCATAAACACATAAATCTCTATAAATAAAATTAGCATAATGAATTATAACATAAAATTACATAAAATTAAAAATATTCTCCACTTCAAGCGTACAATCCTTATATATTACAAATGTGAAAGTAAGCATGTTTCTTTGTTTGTTTGTTTGTTTCTTTGTAACGCTTTCACGAAAAAACTAATGAATAATTTTAAATAAAAATTTATAATAATATAGCTCATATATCAGAATAACAGATGAGCTACAATTTATAAAGATATATTAAAAAATTAAATTTTATTTGACATTACCATAATTTATAGATTTCTGTAAAAATAGTCAATATAAAACACATCATGGCCATCTTTTCTAATATACTCAATGAATTATGACTATTTTACATTTTAAAAAATAGAAAACCTTAACATATATATTGCCTGTATAAAACAGTCCCTACCATTACTTTGAGGGTTATAGAAAGGGGATAAGTGAGCGCATGAGAGGTGGAGGCTATAACACGGTGGTCTTCATCAATCTTTACTTTTAAACCCAGCGAAGCGGGTGGGTATCACACTAGTTAATAATAAATAATATTTTCAACTAGACTTCAAACAAACCAAAATAAAAGAAAAAAAATTACAAGAAACTATATGGAAATGTTATGCCTTATTACACAACGATAACAAAAAATTAAATATAAATTTCCACAAAACAAAAAAATTAAGTACCAAAAGATAAAGATGCATTTCTATAATAACAGTAATATTATATTGTATGTAGAAACGAGAATGTAACGAGAAAGTCATTTTCTATTCTACATTTCATATGTATACAGACTGTTTCAAGTTAATGTGCCAAAAATAATCTTCGAAATATGAATAATATTTAAAATATCCTTTTCGCAAATTTTTATTGTTTTATTTTAATAAGATTAAATTAAATTTTGTTGTAAGCTGTATAAATCAAAATCTACATAAAGAAAAACTTTTCTTTTAACAAGTGAAAAGAACAAAATTTTAAAAACCTCCGACAAATGCGATTTATTCCTTGTAAACCGGTTTTTGGAAACTTAGCTATAAAATAATCTCAATCAAGTCGGTTCGATCGTGTAGGGGCTACGATGTCACTGAGAAACACATCCTTCTTAAATCAATATCAAAGTGATGGTCAAGGACATCAGATGAGATGAAAAGTATATTTAGATAGCTATCATTTTTTGGGACAAATTTTTGGAAATATTTTTATTGAAATTGAAATATTTGAGTTGACTTTGTTCTATTGAATTATTTTTTTGAATTACCTAATTATTTTACCATTTCACTTTTCGAAATGAATTGAGCCATGTTTATTTCACCATTCATTTCCATTGTAATTATTTATATATTAAAATTATATGTCATGACTTTCCAAACTGAATCGATTTTGAACATCATCGCCAATTTTTTAGTTTTTTCGGGTATGGAAACCTAGACCCGCACTTGAAACATAGCTAACAAGATCTCTGTTAAATTATCTTTCAGATGAAAAAAATTTAAATCGGTTCATCCGTTCAGCATCAGACACACACACACATAGCGGTCAAACTTATACCACCCCTTTTTTTAGTTCGGGGGTTAAAAATGGACGAAATCGAACTACAATATTCATTCGGATGTTTTCACCGATTATTATTATATCAGATTGAAAATCTACGATTACACAATATATTTTGTATAGAAGTATTTTTATACCCCGAACCAAAAATAGGGGTTTTATAAGTTTGACGGCTATTTATGTGTCTGCCTGTCTGTCTGTCGGTGACATTGTAGCTCCTAAAAGAATGAACCAAATTTGATTTTTTTAAAGGTAAATTTAATGAAGTGTAAGCTATGTTTCAAGTGCGAGTTTTGGGTTCCAAACTCGAAACAACTAAAAAAGAGGTGAAATTCTTCAAATTCGGTTCAGTTTGGAGAACAAAGTACAAGTTTAGAGTTCCGTACCCGAAACATTTGCCGGGGCTTTTTTATATTTTGTAAATTTCACTTATTAGGCACTTGAGTGTAGAATATTAGAGTAATATTAATAATTTTAATAATAGTGTAAAAATACTTACAATAAATATTAACCAGTACAATACATTATTATTTTTGGCAAGAATAGGTGTCATGAGCAACTGCTGCTTTAATGTTAGTACCTTTACATTTCTTTAAATTCAATTCAAATATCATAAAAGACTTTAGACTAAAAACATAATAATAACAAAAAACATTTTTAAACAATTTATTTACAAGATGATAAATTAAGTAATCAACAATTTACAATGAATATTACCATTTCTTTTTTATTAATACTAGCGACCCACCCCGGCTTCGCCCGGTTGCAATGCTGATACTAAATACACTACAGAAAAACTGTGAACGTTGTATATAAAACATAGCGGCCCGCTCTGGCTTCGCACGTGTATAAAATATATAGCCTATGTGATTAAAATCGATCCAGTAGTTTTGATTTATTCATTACTGCCCTTGGCCCGCACGCGTTAAATTTGGAGTAAAACAATCCCCCTTTCCCTATACCATGAAGATTTCTTGCTATCTTTGGAATATCTAAATTCATACACTACATTTTTACTTATTTACTTTTTTCATTTTACGACATCACATTAGAAACCTCAAAAATAGCAGTACTTCTCCACTATTTAATGAATGTTATTATACATATAAACCTTCCTCTTGAATCACTCTATCTATTAAAAAAAACCGCATCAAAATCCGTTGCGTAGTTGCAAAGATTTAAGCATACAAAGGGCCATAGGGACAGAGAAAGCGACTTTGTTTTATACTATGTAGTGAAGATTAGAATGATTGGCTAGAAAAATCCACATAAGTGTTTTTTCCAAGTTTACCTACGATAGCGCACAGCAAAAAACAAAACTACTGCTTTTACTGCTTACTGCTAAGTACATATTTTCGTGCAACTAGTTTTTTTTTTACAGTGTGCGTCCTGGCGACTACATGAAGCTGCCACTCGTTTTCTAGCAGGAGCTACAGCAGTATGGCTGCATGGAGTAGAAGTCTAATCTACACATTTACAGTCAATTTTATATTTATGAAAATTTCAGTAAGTCCAAACTTTAAGTAGTAGCTAATTTGAGTAACGGAGTAAAGAAAATCAATGAAACAAATCAAATGAGAAAATTAGAAATTAATAGTTATTGTGGGAAATTGAGATTCAGAACAATTAACATATTGCACTAACATTATAACAATTTATTTAAAAAAATCACCAAGAGACCTCAACAAAAAATGTTTCATCTCATCGTGTATGAGTTTTATACGATGAAATGTAAAATATTAAATAGAACAAGAACACAATATGCTTGTTCACTACCAACTTCTTTGAATATCATTACTATTATTATTATATTTTTTACTCAAAAACATCTATCTCATCTTTCTTCATATGCTTCTTATGTTAAAGCCAGTCAAAGGCGTACCTTGGATTAAATTATTGGGAAGGGGGGTAATAGTAGAAAAAATGGAACGTTAATTGCAAAAAACTTCTAATAACTAAATGACTTCTAACTAAATGAAAAGTAGGCATATATAACATTGGTAACTTATATGGGAAAAACGGTAGATGGATGAAATGTTTTCATAGATTTCGCCAAAACTAGTTAGAGGAAATTACAAACAAAATTATTTAAATTAAAAAACCTTAAAAAATTATTGAAGACAAAAACAAAACAAAAACGATGTGCCCGACTAATTAACGATGTATGAGCGCGGTAGAGAGGAAATTAATTATTTAGCTTTCGATATAAAATCCGAGACAGATATCGAAAAATTTTATTCTTGTTTTTCGTCTACATTCATGAAATTATAACAAAACTCATTATCAAAGTTAAAAATAAGGTACAATTAATTTCAACCCTAAACTTGCCTTGGGGCTCGCACTACCTTAAAGAGGTACAGAATAGTAAAGAAGTAAATAAGTTGTCTCCATTATTATTATGTTTTCAGAAAAATCGAAAAACTGTGCCCCCTTCCCCCGTAAGGAAGCCTATGGAGCCAGTTACAGCGCACATACTATGAACTTCTTCAAAGAAAACTTGTATAGCATTGAACAACAACAACAAGAAAGAGGACTTACATGAATATAATAATAAATATAAATTATAATAGAAGAAATAATTTTATGTAATTCATTCTTTTTCCACTCCATAGCATACCATGTCATGTTTATAACTAGACGTTGCTCGCGCTAACTTTGTTGTGTGATTACACCTTTTTAAACCCCAACCGCTATGTGTGTATGTCTATCTATCTGTAACGGATGAACCGATCCTGATTTTTTTTTTGTTCTAGACGTAATTTAATGGAACCAGTTATAAGCTTTGTTTCAAGAAAAACATTTCAGTTTGGAAAGAGGTGCAAGGAAAATACCGCATTTGTAGGGGGTTTTTTTAATTTTGTAAATTTCACTTGTCTCAAACAGAGATTTCATATTTTTCAAAATTTTTAGTATGAATATACATTGTTCATTTCAAAAGTTTACACCCTTTATAACTCTTGACTTGATGTGATTATTGTTTTGAGTGAAAACATATTGATTTAGATATCGACGGGGAAGTTCAAAAATGAAACCTAGAGAATTTTAGGTTTCATACTTTCACCCCCACCCACCACAATTTTGAAATTTTAAATATGCAATCCCTACCGTGTGATACCTCATTTGAAACGACATTTAATCTTCATCTTCATTGATCTTGCAAATTACAGCGTGGCCACTTTTTCCTTTGGTTTACGATATATTGATGGCTACAATTTGGGAAGAATTTTAATAATAGACCTAACATTGACATTCTTACACGTATTGACATACTCCATTGTATATTCTGCAGCCCAGCCGCAGTAGCACAATTCTATCCATGACTGTCTTTCTCGCAGATCCCGTTGATCCTCGAGACCTCTATTAACATCACAGTGACCTTACGTAGTCAGGTTTGGATAAACTTACTAAGGAAATAAAAATCATAGACTTAAGCATTCTCCTTGTCCAAGATGTCTAGAGAAATTTTCAATATTCAAATATCTCAGAATAAATTAGTCTTAGATGATGCCAATCACTATTGGATCTTCACGCAATATTTACATAGAACAGAATATCTAACTGGATAGAGTACCACATTCAGCCACAGTGATAAAGCACATAGAAAACAGGTAGCGAATACGTAGAAAGAATTTTTTAGTGTACATATATATGATGCATACTTTAAATTAATTCAGAATAATTGTTTTTGGCAACATAGTGGACACTCAAATTTCAATACTAAAATATTTTTCATTTATGTTAGGTGAACAAACATCCTTTATTTAATGGTATGCAAACAAAAATTTTACTAATAATTTAGGTAATTATCATGAGAATTCTATTAATAATTGTTGACAAATGTCAAATAATATTTAAATAGGATTTGATAGTTATTGATTTATATAAATTGAAAGGAATAGAAATTTGTTCGTTTAGAAAGTATATAAACCATAATCAGAAACAAATAATTGGTTTAATTATCCTTGGATTTAGAATATTATTGAAATGTAAACTTTAACAAAACCATTACAAAATTTTTGCTGATTTAATGTTTGTATTTGTATTCTGTTAGAATAAAAAATTTATTAATAAACTATAGAGTACTGAAAATATACAACATATTCAGTTGCTATGTTCAGGCGAAGGCGTTTATGTGCTTTTTTTGGTGTGCTAAATCTGAATCCAAGATTTGCTTACAACATCTTGTAACGGTATATGTTGTTTGCAACTTGTAACCTATAATTTTTTTGTTCAAAACTTCTAAATGAAATTAGATATACAAAATTTCCGAAAAATTTTAGAATTTTGGATTGTGTATTTGGAAAACTAGTTTGGCTCAATTGCTGGTTGAAAATTAGTTTATTTTGGCTATATTCGCAAAAACTTGCTTTTTCTACTCTATAAGGTCCAACTTATCGCTAAGACTGTCATGTCATCGGCGGCGTACTTTTGTTGTTGATGGCTATAATTTGGGTACAACTTGCATTATTTCAAAAAGCATAACGGACAAATATTTGCAGAAGTTTTCAGTAGTTGGCGCTAACTGTCCCACATGAAAGTTACGAAAAACACAAGTTCTGAGAGATCCTTTACCATTAATAACTTCCAAAAAGATTGACGATTGTCAATTCGACTGTATTTTTGTGCCTGTTTATTACGCGATATTTTCGCTGATTAAGAACCTATTCGAAAGTTGTTAATAAAAAATCAATGGATTAATAGTTTCAAATTTTCTTTGAATTTTTTATTACTAATGCGTAATGGTGCGCAAAATATTTAATCACATTTAAAATTAAGTACTTTCCAAATTCAAAATTGCTTCATTTTATCCATAAAAATAAAACAAAATAGTGATAACTTTAAACAATATAAGGATTAAAATTTAAACAATAAGATAATCAAAACCAAATTGAAAGTTTATACAAAGAGAAGAAAGGAATTGTAGAGAAAGAGCTATATTATATTTTATAAAGTATTGTGTTGAGACATATCGGATTATTCAAGCGAAACACAATAATAATAGTACAAAATACATGTATTTCAAGCACAAGCTCACTTCTTGCTTACTTGATGGCAGTACTTCGTATTGTTGTGTTGCTATACCAAAACAAGTGCTGTTAAGAGTGATAGTAGTATTGGGGAGTGAGCTAGTATTTTTAACTTTCTGAAAGTATTGTTTTAATCTCGAAATACGAAATCCAAGATTTAATAAAATCGTTTCATTGTGAAGTATTTATAGTTAACGAAAATAACATTTTAAAAAATGTACCTAAAGTATATGGTCAAATCATTGCCACGAAATAACTCAAAAACAAAATATCAAGGTTTTAGGCGTGACGTCTATATGAACTCACGTGCGTCATAAAACAATCGCAATTAGCTTCAGAAATTTTGTTTTAAGGCTATTATAACATCTAGTTGAGACATCGAAAGTTTGTTTTATCAGGATTTCAATCAATTGAGGTGAACTTTTGAGACCCTAAATTTCACTCCTAAGTTTCAAGTAAATTATTAAAGGTGAAATTACTGCGATTTTGAACATTCCATAAGAAGAAATCCAAAACTTTAAGCAACATAAAAAGCATTTAAGAAAATTAAGTAGTAAACAAAAATCAATTGTGTTGCTAAGCAAATTGTGTTGTACTTTTAAGTCAATATTTTTAATTAAGTAAATTGTAATGGAAATCAGAAGGTCGTGTTTTCATTCAGTCAATAGAGCGATGGATACTCTAGCGTAGCGCTTGCGTTATGCAAGCATTTTATTCAAACAATATTGAAGCAGTGAAAGAGGAAAAAAGAAAATCGCAAGACTCATTTACAAAAATATCTGAGCACGCCTTGGCTGAGGACATGTTATTTGATTTGGAATTGGCTTTTGTCCACTAAGAATAAATCGGTCATGATATGTAGATAACAAAACACAAAATCAGATGTACTTTCAAGGTACTACTACTACTTTTATAGCATTTTCAAAAGTATGCACTTTCCTGTCCCTCCCTGTAATTTCATTTTACATATTTTTGCTAAGCATATTGTCATATTTTCTGAGATGATCTCACCACAGCTCTAGCCACTGAAGTACAACTTTCTTCAGCTTCAGTCATAGCGTTTAGCAGATCTTGCAGTAGGTATATATAACAGACATAGTATGTGCATGTGCCTTCAAATCTGATAATATAAAAATTGAAATATCTCAGCTTGAATAAGTAAAGCAGTTCGAATAGGTCTGGCCACTAAAGATTTTATTTACTACGATCTGTAATACTACGGATACTACTCTCAATTGAGGCAGGAGGGTGATCTCTAAAACTTGTTCATCCGGAAATAACATACGCTAAACTTACTTTTAAACATTTAAACTAACACAGCTATTTGTACAACTTTACATAATTGTTCAACGTGAACCATTCATTCCATTCCGTCCGCCATCATACCAAACCAATTGCAATTTATACTACACAAGATGCCGGTGTGTTATTATGATCATATCGATAGGTAGGTAGGTGGTATTATTTTATTATTTGAGAGATATTTTAGTATTACAAATACTTTGAAATTAACTACTTCTATAAATACAACAATTTTCGTTAAATACTGACTTCGAGCAATCTTCTAGACACCCGGGCAAACATGAGAATTTCGTGATAAGTTCAAAGATTCATAAAAGTAATGAAGAAAATTTATGTCGAATTTATTGAAATCCAGTTTTTCGATTATTATATTTTGTTATTAAAAGAAATCTATAATACACAAAAAATGCCAAGAACTGTCGAACGTGTTAAAAAATAAAGTGCAATTGTGAAAAGCAAAACGTTTCTTCCTACAATTACAAACTTCATGTCATTTTTTGCCATACGTTTTGGGCGTATTATGCTTTCCTTTAACATGTTAAAAGCACAAATAAATTAAACCTTAATTTTCTTTGCAAAAATTACCGTTATCAATCCTCAAAAAAGTTAACGAATATAATATTAGGAATATGGATTTTATGGGCTCTATATACAGGTAAAGAATGTACTCACTGACGTAAAAACAAAGTAAGATGTGATGTCTAATTAGATGTAATGACGACTTAGGCTAAAAGTTCAATATGAGTACTTTAAACATAAAATTTTGCTTGTATCAGTCATTATTTTTTATTTTATTTTTAGCAATTTCAAGCAGCCAAAAAATATTTTACTGAACCGATTTTGATTTTATTTTTAAAGGTAATTTGTTCATAGCTAGTTACAAATGCCAGTTTAGAGTTCCATACTCGAAACAACTATAGAATGATCTTCAGACGATTGAGTTAATTTTTTTTAAAACATAGCTGTAAAAACTCCAGGTCAAAATACCTTTAAAAAAAATTAAAATCGGTGGTTCATCCTTTTAACTACGATGCCCCAAACTAATCCACCAGACATTGATTTTATGCTAGGCCATTCTTTATATTTTTAATTTAATATTATTTTCTGATACTAAATGGCCAGCCATAATAAAGATTGAAAATTTCAGCATACTTTTCTTCTTCTCAATGTTCAAATTAATATCTGGAATTCTTCTTTTTACATTAACTGTTGAACTATACAACATTATATAACATTCACTAAATGTGTTGTTTGTTGTTTTAATATACAAATAACATACAACAACTATAACAATTATTACAATGATGATTTAATTTCAAATTGAGTTTAACTAATTAATATTGGCATTTACACCAGTTTGTTCTATTTGAATTTTACTATATTACTATAGGTAGTACTTATTTATTTATTTATTAAGTATATAGGGTGTGAAGTTTACAAGTTAATTAAATTTTGTTTAAATCCAGGTATTGTTACTAATGGATAATATGTTCATTTAAAAATTTATGCCCTTGACTCTTTAGTTCAATCTAAATCCCTTTGTTTTCAAAGTTAAGCTAATAATATTGAGTAAATAGACTTTTTTACATTTTTTTTTTTAAATGAAAGTAAATGTTTTGATAAATGGGCTAATTTTTCCCCGATTTTTTTGGAGCCATATGACCGAGAAGATACCACGAAGTTATACGAATTGGCGCTGTGGCGTCAGTTCGTTAGTTGACTTTTATTAATTATCATAAATATACGAAATGCGAATGAAATAAACCGGCAATGACAGATAAATCGGTCAATATTGACGATGAAAGATCGCGTATAAAAATATATATGGCGTTTTTTGTGCCTCTGTGCCCAAATACTACTTCAAAATTCACAAGGCACCGAAAAATCCATTAATTTTATTAAATATCTAATTTCTTCAATCACAAAATTAAAATATGATTCCTATTAAAATATATATTTTATTCCCTATATATAGCGTGTCTACTTAAGTTGGCTTCATGTAAAACTTTGTTATATAAAGTTTAGGAAAAAAGTTATTCGCTATAAAAATCTCTGTTTTCGAAAATATAAACGTTCAGCTATTCACTTTTGACATCGAATGTACAGAATGTAATGGTTGTTTAGAAATGTAAAGCATTTATAACAGCTAATAAGGGAAACGATTCAAGAAATCACTCCGAGAACTATTGCTTCTACAGATATTTTGTACAGAACTTTCTTTATGTAAAATTAACTCACGAACAAATTTTATACGAACTAAAAGCAGCGATAAATTTAAACGTTTATGAGATTTTTGAAAAGAAAAATTATTTTTGCGACCGTTGTACGGAAATAAGAGAATAAGAAAGTCGATCTTTTGTCGAGTTCATTGCAAAATCATATCCGCAAAAAAAATGAATATATTTATTAAAATTATTTGTTTATTGTCTTTTTTCTTTGGGCTACTGAAATGACAACACAAATTATTTAAGTTGCCGAGGCTATCCAACTTAGTCTTTTTCAACATGATTTAGAAACTTTAAAATCCAAAATATCTAAGGAATATTTTTTCTTCAAATATAAGTGTTTTGCTTACTAAAATATACAAATTAGACCCTGACACACAATTCTATGGACATACTGTGTGACGCTCGCACCAGTTATTTTCATTAAAAACCAATACATCTATTGTAAAATCAAAATTATGAAATTTATTAATAATAACAGTGAAATACAATTTTCGATATTCTCTCGAGGATGTCGTGTGTACATATTATATACTCTAATGTTTACTAAAACTTCTGAATAACAATATCGTTGTTGCATAAAATCTATAATAGTTGTATCGAATTTCCATTAGCCACAACTCAATCAGGCATTAAGTTACATTCATTGTTGACTATTATGTTTAAAAGTAATGAGATGTTTTAGAAGAAAGTTAATGTTTTCCAAATAATACAGTAACCTTGTCATTTGAAAGTACGGGGTAGTCTGCATCAAATCCGTTAGTTCCGATTTTTTGCAGACTTGTTTCTGATGTTGATCTTACGAATAACCCAAGTTTGTAACCTCGAGCGCTGAACGCAACTTTGTCAAAAATCGAAAAATCCTAAAAAATTTTCGATTTTGGCGATTATAACCCTAAAGGAATATTTTTTTATGAAACATTTTCAGAACGTTTTTAAAGTAGCCAAAATTTGCTAAAATATGTGAATGTACTCTGTAGACCCAATACTTTCCGAGATAAAGCCTTTCAAAATTTTTTCGACGTAACTTTATACGTCAGTGTTAACGTCAAATCCGGTAGTTCTGATTTTTAGCAGACTTATTAATGATATTGTCTCAATGTATAGTCCAAGTTTGTAGGTTTGAGCGACGAACGCAACTTTGTTAAATCTCTCTATCTGATTTCTAAAATAAAAACACACGCGGTATACTGTTTACATACACAACATGTAATGTGTCACCAAAAACTAATAAACATAAATTTTAAAAATAATATTACAGCAAATAAATTTAAAATCAAAAATTTTATAATTATATTAGTTAATATATTTATCATAATTAAAATTATTTTATCAAGTCTGCAGGGAATAAAGAATCATATTGGCATATAATAATTTAATTATTGAAAGATATAATAAATTAAATATTGATCACATAAAATAAAGTCATACAATTCCAACGGTAGTGGTACCATAAATATAAACAACATCCTTCACTAAAACGGATGAATTATTCCCAGAACAATAGCTTTTGGAATTTTATAGAATTAGTATATATGTCAACGTAAGATTTTAATTTCCTTCAGATTGTAAGCGGGGTACAAAAAACCACTCCATCTAACACTAACTCAACACATGTAAACGAAAATCAACTCATATTCAGTTGGTCTGGGTTCAGTTACCACCGGTTGGTTTTTGGCTCTTTTTTGGAAGATAAATTTACAATTTTACACACTTAGTTTATCTAGCGGAAATTACAATCTTACGTTTACATATACACCATTTTCTGTACATATTTATATAAACATAACTAAACTTTCTATAATTAAAACATTGATTAGCAAAATATTCCTTCGTGATAGAATAAGTAATTTCTATGGCTAGCTAACAACTTTATTTTTCAGTGAAAAAACACTGCAGTGAAATAAAGGACACAGTAAAGCAACCACAGTATTCGTATCTTATTCCAAAAACATTTCTCACATTTATTATGAGGTCAGGTCGTTATTTTAATGTAGTTGCCGCTTTCCTTTGATGATTATATTTTCAGTTATGCTGAATATATATTTTTGAAAATAATTCGGAGGATTTTTCACTTTTATTTTTTCGTTCTTGTTAAAAATAGTTGTAGGTGGAATGCAAAGATGAAAAGTATTCGAGCCTTGTTTCATACCAAAAGTTCAAATGAAACTTGGGACTAAACTTTGTATATCTTGATATATGTATAATGTATTACAAGATATAAAAATATATTTGACTAGAGAGGAATCCAAAATACACTTATAGAAATTGGCTGACGATCAAATTTGATCATAATATGATATTTTATAGATCTTAACATCCTAATCAATAGTCTCAACGATGATCCAAAGGCAAACGTTTTAAAGTTACGAGCGCAGGAATGACATTGTCCACTGCGTTTTCACAAAAAATTTAAATAATTTGTTTGTGGTGGAGTTTGTGCTTGTGTATATAAACACTTGCACATAGTTAAAAAAAAAAATCACCCTCACAATGTATTTAACACAGAATTTTTTTTTTAATTTACCTGGAAAATGATCGATAAATCAGAAACGTTTACATTTGAATCACCGTGCATTTAGACTTTAAGGATGCTAAGATTTACAAAATCTCGCAATATGTGCAAATTTGACCAAGATGCAACTCTTTTATTACAGATAGTACAATACAATAGTTGACTGATATCCTGAAATTAGACTTGATACCATAACCAAATTTCAAAGTTAAGTGTTTCTTTCAGGTAAAACAGAGATTTATATGTAAACCCAACGGTGATACCGTGGAATGGCATTACTATATATATCTTCCTCCTTGTTTAGTTCTAAACGTTCATATTTTATATAGTTCTAAAAATTTTAAAATCAACTTGACTTATCTGGCCGTGCACTGAGAAGTCTTCACCTGAAGTGATTACAAAAATTCAGTCATCATCCCCCTTTGTCCAGAAATTCACAGTAAGTTTCAAAGTCCTACATTTTATTTATTATAAAATCAATAAAATGGTTTAATATTAATGAGAAATACAAAATGTAATTACTATGCATGACATGAAAATAAGATATTCCCGGAAGCTGTAAATGTTGTGAATTGAACCGCAAAACTCTGATATGACCACACATATGAGATCCATTATGCCAATTTACTTTCCAGTTGTATGTTATGTGTCTTGTTGTTGCCGCTGGTCATTATTAAGCACATACAAGCGTAAATAATACGATCAACAATATTAATTATTGAACCAAGTGTAGTACATATAATGAATGTACTGCCTATTAAATTTATAAATTACATTTATGAAAATTGAATATTACAAAATTGAAAAAAATGTAGTTGAAAAATTGAATGTGAATCCCTCTGAATTTAGACCATGAATCCATCATAATCAAACACAATTCTATGCAAATTTTTGTTTATGGCGGATAGTTGCTAGACAAAAAAGACTGCCCGGCACCTGACGTCACATTGTAATAGTTTATTATCGTGAAATATTATTGTCAATGAGGCTATCAATGGTTTTTTTGTGCTTGCTTTTCATGCAGAAGATCGTCATGTTAAAATTTATCCACGCCTGTAAGTTTTTTTTTTAACATAAATTATGGCGAAAAGAACATAGTTCCGATCGGGTGTCCCACGACACCCTATCTTTCTGTTTTTTTTTTTTCATTTTCTTGCCCTCCAAGCAATATTTTTCAAATTTGTTTTTCCATTTGACTATCGATAATGTATAAAATTTGATAGCTCCAGGACTTTTATGAAAAAAAATATCCGCAAACCTGTTAGACCAGTTGAAAGCTCTTAAGTTAATTTTTGAGTAGAAATGGTTGTTGAGCATAGGATATTCAAGGAAAATATTGTTAATAATTATTAAATAATTCTGCATCAATAGTAAATGTATGTTACTACGTCTAGGTAACAGCAACTCTTCGAGTCAGTAACTGGAATTCAATTAAATAATTTTTATTGATTCAAAATAACTATAATTCGTTTTATTAATACATCGGACACAAACCACGCCACATTTATCCTCAAAAATCTAGTATTTTCTCGAATTGTACTTTTTTTTCGTTTATCGTTTTGCACTCCTCCAAGTCTGATATTAAGGTACAAGTAATGAACTATATGTAATGTTTGAATCTACTTTTCATAGAAATGTCCGAAATCATTTCAAAAAGAAATGAAAACTTTGAAATGTTCTTATTAATATTAAGTCCGTATAACATCAATTTTTGTATGTAAAAAAAAAAAAAACAGTTCCATTCATTCCAATTTTTCGTAAAAGATATTTTAGGAGGTAACTAGAAATATTCAAATAAAGAGATATTTAATAATCGCTTACAAAATCATCTTCAAGGCGAAAAATTTTGCTTGAATGCAAGATCTAGCAGAGCCCTAAAGTACATAATATATAAATATGTAGATGTTCAAAGAGAATAAAAAGTGAAGCATTTTTTACTTGTGTTTACATAATTTTAATAGTTATAATTAATTAACACGAAATTATTAAATACCAAGCGTGTAATACTTCCACATTTCGTGGGTATTAACATACAATTTGTCACATTTAAGATGAAGACACCCCGATATTTTCGATATTTATAGGAATATCTATTTGATTGACCCTGTATGATGTGTTTGCGCAATCATACAGGGTGATGGTTCACATTTTTAATGATACTGGCCGAAATGTGAACTTTAAACTCAGCCTACAACAACTAGACAAATAAGGTCGGTTTTTATTTATATTTTTATTTCCGCTAACAACACTAGTTTTGATATTCTCGGAGACATAAACGAGAAAATCGTTAACTGAAATATGTCACCATTTGTAACATATCAGTATCTACCTTCTATGGAACTTCCATTGAACATAACAAATATAACAATAATGCAATAATATTACAAAAAAATGAAGTATTATTTTTAACTTCATCGAAACGATAGTACATTATCGACCAACGACAATATTATTTACATGATAATTTAAATAAACATATTATGCATCAATACTATCGGTTTCAAAACCAAATTTAATCACTGCACTGATTAATAAACAATTTAATTACCAACTAGAATACAACTGTAAACATAGAGAGACTTCATAAATATTGAATTTGAAATATTATGTAAATTTAACACAAGTTTTCCACCGGTATCAATATATCTGCTATCAATATAAAGATAAACAAAATAAACACAATTTAAAAAACCGCCACAAATGCAGTGTCTTACATTGTAGATGTCTCCAAACTGTATCGAGTTTCTTGAAACATAGCTAGAAATATTCTTTATTATTATGAACTTTCAAACAAACAAAAATTATAATCGGTACACCCGTTTAAAAGCTACGATGCCACAGGCAAACACATACAAAACCCTTCTTTTGCGTCTGACGTTAGTAAAATAGGAGAATGTGATAAAATCAATGCAAATCTGTTGACAATTACCATAACAAATGGTCAAAATAATTTTTTGACATTGCATCTATCACTAAAAACAGGTATATTGTTCCTAAGTATCTTTAAAATTTGGAAAATTTTTAATATGTTTTTAACGTGTATACATAAATTATTATATATTTCGTATCAATGTTAGCACAACTGTTCCAGAATTTAGTGAAACATCACAATATTATTTACCTACCTATTGCTACAGAAGTCTATTATAATATTAGGTAGGTATATTAGACAACAGAAAATTAAAGGAAGTTATACAATCAACCAAACCAGGTGTTCTAATTTTATCTGGCCAACAAATATATCCGTTGCTAATTTTTTGTACAAGTATTACTATTTTCTAGATCTGACTATTCCATTTTGCATTGACTTCAACTTTTCTATTTGGCCAGAAAAATTAAAAATTAATTTGTCAATAAAATATCTTAATTTCATATTTAAAAACGGACAGTTATAACTTTTATCAGATTGGTCGTAGATTTAAATAAATGCAAATTATTTTACCAAATTCTTATTTATTACAATTTTACGGAAATTCTTCTTCCTTTTATATACTCAACCCTAAAGCAAAGTTTTCAATAAGATGTTACCACCTGAATGGGAGATATTTTGTCTAAAAGAATGTTACCACTTAAAGGGAGGAGACGTGTATTTTTAAACCATTCTATACCATTATTATTTTATTATATATCTCCTAATCCACACTCTCGCCGAGTATTCTCGCAGTGTATATTATCAAAATTTGCTGCTGCAGCAGCTGCTGCCGGTGCTCCCTGTGCGTATAGCTAGTAAAATTATATAGAGTGTGGAGGAAGCTTAATAAATTATATAAAAACTGGCTTGATACCTCTCTTGCTCTCACTTATCCCTCTTCCATAACACTCGAAATAGGGTTAAGGATTGTTTAACACAGGTATAATACATGCAGTTTTCAATTTTTTTCAAACGTTAAATCGTCATAATACATCGAGTATATCAGAAAAGATAGCCATGAATTAATTGTATCTGTTTGCCATTTTTACAGTAATCTTTAATTTTTGACAGAATAAATTTAATTTTTAATTTGTTTTAATTATATGCATATAAATTAAAGCTCATGTGTTATTCCAGTATATGACCTATATTATTGTAGAGTTTCATTCAAATCCATGCAGTCGTTTGTACGTGAAAGAAAACAAACATATATAGTGAAACATATTTACCTAACATAATAGGGATAGGAATTGGTTAGGTTTGGTTAGAATGATTTAAACAGCCCATTAAACTATGTATAAATGCAGGCATGGCCAGTATGTAATCGGCATTTTAAGAAAATACTTCAGAAAGTAAAGAAAAAATGACCGAATTGTTGTAACCAATTGTAACATGTTCCTGTATATTTTAAATATATATTTATGGGCAAGCAGTTATAATTAGTTCGATACATCCATATATTCGCAAAATTTCACATTTATAATATATCCAAACCAGGATCAGGATGATATAAGGATATATAAGGCCAGTCATCTACATTTTCGTATTTTGAACACAGAGTAAATATATATTGTAGGGTATTGCAAATTTACTATCAGTAAACTAATTGCTTTCCAATCATATGATTTACATAAGTCAAATGCCAAATTAAAATAGATTAATTGTGTCTGTTAATTGTTTATTCAATTTAGTTGTTCATGTTTCAAACCACAATTGTATACCTACTGTAGATAGATCTCAGATTGATAACAATCTTAACTGTAGCTATAACGTAGCTGTAGAGTAGAACGAAATGATTGCATATTCAAATTATCAATTCAAATCAAATACTAATTAATAGAAATTAAATCTAAATGTTATATACATATACCTACATGAATTTCACATCAACACTTAATGTTAGTTAATATACATTTATAAAATAAGAGATAAAGAAAATCAGAACAAATTGGTTAAATAACAATCTTAAACCTAAAGGAAAATATTTTAATAGTAAAATAATATACTAGTACCTATAGAAGTTGGCATGTATTGCTATATACAAATCCTATAATACAATGAATAAGCCGGAAAAAAGTGTCGATAGTAGAAAAGTTTTGGGAAATAAAAGCGATTTTAATGAAACTTTTTGTAAACGTATTTATAGAACTCTCAGAAACATTCAGCCAACTTATCCCAGTCGTAGGAGGGAATCTGATGTCAGATTATGCGAATTCTGTCACGTATTCAGAAAAACGCGTCATTTTTGGTCAAAAATTTCAGTTTTTTTTTACAGAAACGGCACAAAAAACACACACACAATTTTTTTGTCACAAAGAAATATTACACAATAAGTAATATCAATAGGCCAATAACCGGGTATTTTTTTCTGCAATTTACTGCAGAAATTTTTTACCTGTTGGAATATATTTAGGGATATCCTTCGAGTGTAAATCCAAACACTTTTTATCGAATGTCTTGTTAGCCGAGCATCGTACAACAAAAATAGTAGGCATCCTTTTCATAGAGAGTTACATTTTCTATAACTTTTTTGGGAATTTTTTTCTGTATAATGCATAATCTACATTTTCCAGCCTAGTGCCCTCTCGGGTAAACAGTGATGTTTTCGAAAAAATGTTTCAAATAAAAGTCGTTTTATTTTTTAAGGAAGCTTTTTTACTTTTGTCTCAACTTTGAACTTTTGTCTCAAATGGTTTACAAGATGATTAATATGGACTCAATTGACTTATGTTGCTCAGTTACGAACTCAAACTCACTTTTTACGCCCTGGACACGCTATAAAAATTTCAGCTTGATAACTCTGTTTTTGAGTATCGTGATCATAGACGGGCGGACAGCCGGAAACCACCGGATAAATTAGGTAATTTTATGAACTCCAATACCACAATTTTGTTTGTAGCATCAATATTTTTTAGCGTTACAATTTGGAACTAAAAATATACCTTGATATATTTCATATATACATGGTATAAAAATATCAAAAATTGTATATAGAAGTTTTATGGCGTTCCCATCATATTTTTCAGCACAGTGTGAGATCTAAATAAAAGATTATTAATGTTATTTAATTTTATTATCTACTACTGTATCTTAGTTTTCTGGTCTCGCACTCGCATACACCCAAATTGAAAATTATAATAATAAGAATATTACGATCATAAAATATAATATACATATAAACAGAAATGTATACTAAACTATAATCCTTATAAAATTTTATTTAAGTATAAAAAATATATTAATACTTTGTTTAATCCATTTAAAATGCTTATGTTGTACGGATTTATACGTGAATACTTTTTAAATAATTTTTTATTCTATGTCTTAAAAATTTCCAAGTTTTTTTTTTTTTAATTTTATGGTAAAAAGTGTTGTCCCTTCTCGAAAACGAAATCAAAAATTTTTAAATACTACAAAATCATCAAAAACATAAAAAAATAAAAATACAAAGAAAATTTTATAAGCTATTAAAATACTCGTAAGATTAGAAACGAAAAGCACGAGAAGCATGCAGTATATAACTATAAAGAGCGCAGTGTCTATTGCATTTTTTTCGTTTCCAATCTTACAATTATTTAGCTATTTATTAATTTATACATTTTAGTCCGTTATAAAAACATTGCCCATTCAGTTTCCTAGCGCGGCTTACCATGGTGAGCACACTGACAAAATCCGTCACGTAACAAAATGATATATGCTCTGTGTGATTTATATCCAAAACTATAGATATGGATGCATACGACTGAAAATTAATATTTAGAAAAAACTGCAAGAAAAAATTAACGCTTTCTGTTTTCTTAAACACAAAATTTAACTCTTTTGGTTAATATGGTTATTAAGTGGAATATACAAAGCTATGGATCTGAACATTAACGAACGTATCTACCACACTTCGTTTGTGTTCTTAAATTATTATGGTTATTATTAATTAAGTTTGGTTTGTATAAAGTTATATTGTGAACATAAATAACATTCATTATTCATTATTTTTCAGTCATCTATACGTCCTTATTCATAAAAAAAAATTTTGTTTAAATTCTTTATTACAAAATTTAACTCTCTAAAGTACTAAAGAAGATTATTAGATCAGCTATTGATATTCCTTTTAAATTAAAACACAGTATTTTTATACCCTTTATATCATATATAATATCAAAGTATACTAATTTGAGTCCTAGGTTGGGTTCGGTGATATTAGCTGTCCACGAAGGACACACTTAGGCTATAGAGCCCATTGTGATACCATATATGTGTTTTACCACCTTTCCGATGATAATTTCATTTATCAGCTCCTCAATTTTATTAATAGTTGTGATGCACTACACCAGTCCATCACAACTATTAATTCGATTAATTTTGTTGCGACGGCGGGAATCAAGCCAGCTACCCTAATTTGAGCCCTAAAATATTGATAAAAATTGTTCGTTTCAGTTAACAGGAACTGTACTTATGATCTAAGATACTCGGTATATTCAATAAAGGTGTTTCCACGTTCGATTTTTCATTCCCGACACATAGTTTTGTAGGCAACACAAAGTTTTGTAAGGTGAGCGTGGTGAAAATATCATTTAACAAAATGGAGAAAGCGATGGAAACTCTAAAAGAGTGTAGTATATCTCATCTTAAAGTTTCTTCCAAACAATATACGTGTGAATCTATAGGAAATATTTTCTTAATACACCGGTTTCTTGTACGAAACTCCAAAATATTCGAGAACAATTTAGAATAGATTTGTTATCTAAGAAGCGAAGTCTAAGGGTGGATGATAAAAAGTTACGAAAATAGAATAACGCTCTATAATGTTTTGGAACTTGGAAGAAATTTGTTTGGTCTTTCAAGAGCAGCCCGAAGAGAATAAACTTTAAAAAAAGAATGGGTATAAATTTAAATCATTTTAAATCATGACAGAATCAAATATTAATAATTTTTAATAATATTAGATGTTTTGGAACTAGCAACAAATTTATTGAATTTTCAAGAACTGATAAATGAGAATCATACTTAAAAGTGCATAGCTAATATTTTACAGATTAATTTTGAAAACATGAATTAAACTGAGAATAAAGTAACATTTCGCGTTATTATTACTGACGCATGTAGCATACTTTCGGTTGCGGGCTCAATTTCCACCATTGGCACAAAATTAATTTGAATAATTTCAATTGGCTGTTGTAATTTATGATATATGCATGAAAGAGTTAAACTAAGCCACTGAAAATAAAGTCAAGAGATGGGGAAGACTGCGGTAAGTCCATTTATCACGCTAGTGGAGTTAAACGTACGACCGATGTGAATATTTTTACCACTCAGGTATATCATAGACAAACCGCACGGGTTCTATCTGCAAGATTTCCCGTACAATGATAAATAGCTAATTATCACTCCCACAGTGTGCCAAATTTAATTTATCTGTTGCACTAAAGTGGTAATAAGGGTTATCGCACGAAAAATAGTAAAAAAAAGTGTATTTATCCCGTATGAGAAACGAACAAATTTTATCTGTGTGTATATGTGTATAATTAATTATAAAGAAAGAAAAAATTCGTATACTCCGAGTTTTTTATGGCATTAATTTTCTTGAAAAATTTTATTTGTTTTCTTTTTTATAATTTTCCTGTCATTTAACAAAAGTATATATGTGAAGAAAAATAAAATAATAAATACAACAAAATATTTAAGAAAAAAAAATTAATAATTATAAATATTAAGTAATATAGGCATCATATTAATACACGCGGACAGTGTGACTCAGTTTTGCTAAAAATTGTTATCTTCTCTTAGTCACGATGAGCTTTTCCTGTGGCAAACGATTGTTTTGTTATAAACATCTCGTTCAACGTGTTCCTTTGGAGCCTTACAATGAACCAGTACCTGACAATATCAAAACAATTTGATAATTTTTAACAAGTTAGATGTCGTTATAATCATTGTATGGCAATTATCTTAAATAGGTAAAATATTGCTAGTTCAGTTCCAAAGAAAATCGTTTTTATGAAGAATTCGAAACAATATGAAATATACACTTATTATGCATTTTAATATTTATTATATTCTTATGGATTAAGAGCCAGGCCAAAAAAAATTCGTTGAATTTACTAAAACTGATCATTTGAGGATTGGTTATAGTTGTTGTGTACACAAAGATACTACGGTCAGTCAAGCAAACGATAGAATAGGGGTCAGATATATGCTATCGAAACGGTGCAGTTTTACGTGGTACTAAAATGAATTTACTAAAACTGAAAATTGTATATTGCCTGTAAATAACAGTGATGATTCTCAGTGAGTTAAACGTTAGAACAGAGCTGGTCAGTCAGCCCTTATTTATGAACAATAAATAGATAAGATTCATTTATGATTTCCGTGGTATTTAAATGAATTGGATATATAAAAGGCTGAAAATTGTTATACAATTATTATTATTTATAGTCTTATCCAGTTATCATATAATAAAAGTTATTTGCTAGTGATCGTGTCAATTCATGGACAACTCTCGTATATTATCAAAACGGGTCGAAATGCCACGCTGAGTATGTAACGCAGCGTATACAATATTGCACTTTTCATACAATAATTGATCAAAAATATTTAACGTTTGCTTTCCATATTGAACAAAATTTTTAATTTCATATTTCAGCAACTAGTATTAGATAGAAAATCAATGTAGATTATAGAAATCATGTGTTTTTATGTAAGCGCCAACATGAGTGATGAAAATTATTTTTTAACAAAATGGTGGAAGCGATGGTAAGTCAAGGAATATATATGCTTATTTTTCAGCACAAAGTTATTCTTCAAGCATGAGTTCTTTCCAATATCTTTAGGTGGGTTCTTGTACAAAGTTCCAAAATATTTCAAGTTATTGAAACAAACTTTTTCTATCTGAGAAACCAAATATACCAGTGAATTCGAGAATGTTTGATTGACAATTTAAGTAATTTAAGAAATAACAAACTTATACACATTGTACATTCATATCTTTTGACAGAAAGCAGAATTATTTTCCGTATAATCCAAGAATAAGGAAGCAGTAAAGAATTTTTCAAGCAAGAAAGTTTATTACATTTTTAATACCATACATAATTTTTACTTAATATAAATGAGTGGGTGGAGACTGCACTGACAACAAAACCCATCTAACAACATAGCAAACTAAAGGAATTGTATATTAAATATTTTTTGGGGTGAAAAGTCTCTACTGGGATGATGTAAATTCATTTAGAATATGGCAAACAAGAAGGCTATTTGTTAATAATACCCAACTGTGTAATATAACAATACACATAATATATAGTTCCGCATATTACTAACAAGAGGTCTCTACTTGCGTTTTTTTTTAAATGTAGTAATATTAAATACTAGAGTGGTACCCACCCGCTTCGCTGGGTTTAAAAGTAAAGATTGATAAAGATTGCTCTCGCTTATCCCCTTTCTATAACACTCGAAATATTGGTAAGGATTGTTTTACACAGGTAAAATAAATGTATGGTTTTCTATTTTTTTAAATGTATAATAGTAACTAGCTAAGAGCTTCAATTATTTCAATCTTTAAAACATCAGGTTGTAATCCAGGATCTCATGTGTTATTCTGATAATCAGCTATATTGCTGTACAGTTTCATTAAAAACCATGCTCTAGTTTTAGCGTGAAAACGTAACAAACAAACAAACAAACATGCTTACTCTGGCATTTATAATATATAGAGATTTTTTTCATTTAATGGTTGTTAATTACAAGCAATCTATATTTAAATGAATTTTTGCAAGTTAAATATTTTTTTATTATCATTTTTTTTCTTTTTAATGTATTAAACGTTTTAATGGGTTTACTTGCTAAATATCTAAGAGAATAACTTACATAATTTTTATCTTATAAATATTTAGACGTGCATCAAATATTTAATTTAAAAAAATTAAACTTTTAGTTTGTAGCTCATTTTATAACTTGAAGGTTTTAAAAAATATTTTTTTATCCTTTTGGGAAATTAATTTTGCAATGCGATAACATGTTTTTGCTTTGCGATATACATAAAACTTATTTAGTAACTATTATCTTAATAGTTTATTCCTAATTTGATTACTTCTGGTTAATATATATTGGGTTTAATCACTCTCCTTATGGACCAAAAAGAATGATGTAAGCACTTTTTTAATTAAAAATAGTGATGAAATTTTTTCAGCAAGTGGGTACTACGGATAACTAATTACAAGTAAGAAATAACGGTACAAAACTAAACTTTCTAAACTTTATGAATTATACGTATCTAGTACATGTACATCGTACTTGTTAACCGGCATTATTTGGGAAGTCTAATCATGATTCTGGTTATCAGAAAAAATCCCTTACACCTTAACTACTTAAGTTCAAAGCTTTATTTATTTGTGATATTTGAATTAAAGCATATAATAGGGTAAGATGTAGTACCTAGGGTCAAATTCAGCTTAAATTTTCTGTAGTTTCTCGACAGATATTGCTATTTATTAGATAGAATTTGTATTTCAATAAGGACTTTTTATGAGAAATCAGGTACGTTGAAAACTTATTGCCAATGAAGTTTTATTAAAAAATCAAATAAATTAAAAATTAATAGATGCCAGAAAAGAAAAATTTTTTATTGTTCTGGCATGCTATTACTAAGCTGACCATTGATGGCATATTGTTTTAGGTAAGTCATTGGTTATTGGTGAGCAAGTTCTAATATCATATTCAATTTCAAATTTTAATTATAACGTTAAATTTTGAGGAGATAAAGTTTCAAATAGGCAAGCTCATTTACATTGATCTTCTTACATGATGTACTTTGAATGTATCATTTATACATAGTAATATTACACTGCATTTTTCCAAGTTACTGTTTCCAAGTGAAGCTTCGCAAAAAGTGGGAAAAAGAGTTCTCATTCACCCCGAGTCATCAACCAGAAAACCATTTGAAGCTGTTGCTGGACTCTCAGATTTGCGGATGTTTAAGGGAGTTGTTTGTTTGGTTTTCAATGGTTCAATCGGTGGAGTGTTTCTAGGTACCTTCAGATGTGAACCCTGCTACATTATGATATTATGTCATGGTCACATATTATGTTCCAGGAAGGATTCACACGTTTTAATTGATAGTTTGTTTTCAATATTAAAATTCATAAACAAAGGATTTTGATACTTCAATGCATGGTTTAATAAAACACAAATTTTGATTCTAGATACTACACCTTCCCCTAAATATAATAATTTTGATAATTTTGCAAACATACGTAGTTAGTATAAGAAAAATAGGAAATTCGAGTACGAAGTCACGGGGAATATTAACCAAATAATTTATTTAATCAATAAATTAAAATTGCCTATATTTTCGGCCTTTTTTCAGACACCGACACATTTGCAAATAAGTTTTCGAAAGTCTAGCCGTTATATATTTTACTGATTTCCATGGTTTGTCTCAAAACCATGTATAATGTAGAATTATATGTATATGTAATATTCTTGAAAAATCTTGAAGATTATGGTGGTTAGTAAAACAACACACGGACCGGTAAACGATTTTTAAAATTATCAAACTCTATTAAAGCAAAGTATTTTTTACATTGCAAACTTTTCCAATTACATGTTACAAGTTTACTTATACGTACAATATATTGAAGAGTGCCGTACCTTGAATTAAAAATAAGATATGGTTTTAAAGTCATAACATTGGAAACAGTCACTTATTTTAGCACTATTTTTCCTAACTATTATGTATTTTTCCCCAAATCGCGCTATCAAACAGTCATTAATAATAACTGCATTATATATTTGACATAATGGTATTTTATTAATATGCGGCGATAGCACAGGATCATAATACACGATGGATAGCATCCCAATGTATTTAATATCACCCCCACAGATTGTACCTGCGTCATAGAGCCTAGGTAAATGTGTCATAGAATATAGGAGATTGAAACATCGAACGCCAGAATTTTTTTTTTCGACTGATCCAGGAAGTATAGAACTTCTTTTTTTCTATTTCTACTACGCTAAACTATGGTTGCTGTTTACCTATGAGAAAACACGCAGTTTTATCATTAACTATCTGTCTATGATCACTGGTACAGGACGTACGCAATATCAAATAATAAGCATAGATTTAGGTAGAATATGGATAAAAAAACAAAACACAATACCCAACTTGTAAATAAATATAAAAACAATATTTTTTACGTTTTCCACTAAATATTTTTATTTTTATTTTACATGAAAATAAAGCACAATGACAATCATTCTCTGGGTTGCTTGCTTTATAGTACAGTAAAAGATGTTACGAATAAAGTAAAATGAACGAAACCACTCGCATGTTGCTAAAACCTCATGGGGTGTGATTCTTAGGTGTCAAATATCATTACTAAAGCATGAGTTAGTGGAACAAATGTTTCTATTTTTTATTCAATGAAACGATCAATGTTAAAGTTGACTTACAAAATGAATTGATATGCAATTTGAATTACGTATACGTTATACATGTATGATAGTTTTTGATTATTTGATAAGCATGTAACATTTACGTCATACATGTTGAATAATTACTAATTTTTTAAGTGAATTTATATTGATCGTTTCATTGATTTAACAATTTACTTTTTATTAACAATTAGCACCTCTAACTTATGCCTTGCTAATGATATTAAACACCTAAGAAATACGTTTCATGAAGTTTTAGCAAAATGCGAGCGGTTTCTTTCATTTTCCTTTATAAGTCGATTTTTGTAACATCTTTTACTGTACTATTACTTCTAATAAGTAGATTTAGTTCACAAGGCGTAACACTCTGCCCTAGGATGTAGAAACGTAGCACCAACAATGTTCGTTCATAAAATAGACTCATGCTGTGCATCTAACTAGTTACAACACATCGTTTATCTTACTTCCCACTAGTGACATTTCTACATACATAAATGTTAGTTAATTTTCTATTTTTTTGTTACTCTTTTTTTGTATAAACAACGGTTTTTTTTTTTCATTTAAAAACATCATTTATGTAATCATTTATTTCAATCTACTATTTGTAAACAAAAAAGTTTATATTTAATTACTATTGTCCACATGCATGCATTCATAAACACGTTTTATTCAAATAGTAAATTAAAATTATGAAAAAACCCAAATGATAAGCACTATGAAGACAAGCAAATAGCATTGAGTAGAGTCTAGGTAGGTTAAAAATTCCACGGACAAAAAGTAAAACTGTACCAAATTGTTGAAAATACTTCAATAGGTTAGGTTATATTGGCTGTCCCACGAAAGAGACATTTAGACTATAGAGTCCATTGTGATACAATATATGTGTTTTACCACCTTTCCGCTGATAATTTCATTTATCAGCTCCTAAATTTCAGAGGCTGAGTACACCTTGTTCATGCATATACCATGCACTACACCATCTCATCACAACTATTCATTAAATTAATTTTGTTGAGACGGCGGGAATCGAAGTCGCTACCCTAAGCATACCGCGAACGGAATTGGTTACGTCTTAACCAACTAAGCTAATAGGACGATAAATACTTCAATAACGTATACCAATTTTTTTTCAATGATTTCCTGATTTAAATATTTAATACTTGCATAACCGAGCTTAGTTAAAAAGACACGAATTTTATCTAATATAAGAACCGTTTAAAATGTTTCCACACGAATGCCAATTCGAATTTCCCGGTAATGTAGGTTATTTTGTTAACTACGATATATGTACATATTACAACAACTATCTATCAACCAAAACTGACAAAACCATACGGATTTCACACTATACAATACGCCAACAGATGTCAGGAAGAGTATATATTTGCAGTTGATGTTTCAGTTTTTTCTGAAAACACGGAGAAAACAACATTTTCTAGAAACGTAACCTACTTACATAGATTTTTTCGCCCCAAAGACCCCCTGCATACTTAGTTTCATGAAAATCGTTGGTGCCATATAAGATGCATGTCAGATAAATATCGTTTTTATTTATACCAAATATTTTTGCATTATTTTTATTACAACAAAAAAATATTACATCACAATACTTTGGAGACTATATCTTTGTGTGTTCGTTGATTAAAGACCGTTGTTGATATGAACGTAACAGAAAAGATTTTCTAGCGTATACACTCACGTCATATAAGTATATATTATACAATATATAAGACGTATAGGATATCTACTATAAACAAATATGTAATACGTGATGTATTCAAATTAATTTATTTTAAAGTAAACATCATTTCTTTTTTTCAAAAAAATACACACAGAGCTGTCTTTATTATAAATAGGCTAAAAATTTATCTTGTCAAAAGATTTACCACCAGCAATGAAATGGAATAATAGTAAATTCATTTGATAATTTAGTTATACAAAATTTCCTTTTAAATATAGAATACCTATGATTATTTACCGAAAAACAAATTATTAAAATGTGCGATTCATCTCCTTCCCTATTCCACAAGTATTCTCTTCTTCTTCTTTCCACAAATAAATAGTCTCATTTTGAATGATTTTTCTCAGTATCTTAAATTTTTATCTGTTTTAATAACAAAGCGATAAATCCCTGAGTAATATTTCATTTATAGTTTTTGAATCCGATGTTAACGAGATAGGAATCTTTCAATTCTTGCTTGTAATTTTGAGAATAGCTTCCCTTTTGTAGCAACGAATCCGATACCTTTTTTGTTTGCACGATATCGACGACGGAAAACATGTCAAAGATATGTTGAAAATTTCGATTTCGAAAAGCGGACCCATTACAATAACTTCTTATTGTCGAAAGTTAACAAATCGTATTAAATGAAAAGTATTAATTTTTAAGTACAATTAATGATTCAATAGTTTGTTCAATCTGCTTTCAATTCACAAACACAGTTTTGAAATTAGTCTTAAAGGTCCATTTTAGGGCGTGATAGGCTTTTGTTTTTATATTGGCATAAATGTCGTAGTAGACTCTAGACTGCAAATGTTTTCTGATTAGATTTCTAATTGATACGAATGGCGTTTAGATCATAGTTGCGTCACATTTTTCGCACAACTCATTTTTTCTCTAATCTGCTTCAATATCCATGCTTTGTAGAAATAACTACAATTTAATAAATGTAATAATTAATCGCGTAAATTAACTTGCTTAACCATTTAAGGTCGAACCAATTTTTTATATATTTTTTCACATACAGCACTGCTCAATAATATCAAATTTGCTAAGAAAAATAGACCGAAATGTTAAAAAAAAAGTGAAAACAAGCAATTGACTGAATTGACTGTTAAAATACCATGTATAGGGTTGATTGTCAGTGATTGCAATGTTTTTAAAAACTTATAAAATTTAAAAAAACCACCACAATTATCACCACCTTTTTGGTTTTGGAATACTTCGAAAATTTTCGAAACTATTTTCTAAATTTTTTTTTTCGTTTTTCCAGAATATTTCTTCACCAGGCTACTAATTAAAGTTAGGTACATGCAAATTTCATTCAATTCCCTATCATTTATAGTTTTAGGGAAAATGGACACCAAAATTTGTCATATTTTACGCCCTCACGGATACACAATTATGTTAACAAACAAATGTTTCAAACGAAAGTTGTTTATTTTTTTTATAGGGAACGTTTTTTAGAACGACTAAGTTGGTTATTTACGAACTAAAATTCAGTTTTTTGTGAGCACGCTATAAAAATTTCAGCTTGATATCTTTTTTCGCTTTTAAGCTACCGTGTATCGTATAACGGACGGACATACAAATGGAAATGAACTAATTAGACGACTTTATAAACACCCATACCAAAAATTTGTTCGTATCATCAGTATTTCCAAGCGTTACAAACTTGGGCCTAAAATTAGTATACCCTTATATATATTTCATATATTTAGGGTATAAAAAGAGTATATATATATATATAAGAAAATACTATCTCAAAAACATGATATGCATAAATAAGATTTAAATATTTATTTTTATTTTTATATGTGAACTAGAGTAATTAATACCCACCCACTTCGCTGGGTTTAAAAGTAAAGAATGACAAAGATTGCTCTCGTTTATCCCCTTTCTATAACACTCGAAATAATAGTAAGGATTGTTTTTCACAGGTAAAATATATGTATGGTTTTCTATTTTTTTAAATGTATAATAGTAATTATTCATTGAGTATATCAGAAAAGATGGAAGTGAAATCTTTTATATTGACTATTTTTACAGAAATCTGTAATTTTTGGTAATGTCAAATGACTAATTTTACAGAAATCTGTAATTTATGGTAGTATCAAATTAAATTAATTTTTAATTTTTTTTTTTAATTTTTTTATTAATATTTCTTTATAAATTGTATCTCATGTATTATTCTGATATGTCAGCTATATTACTGTACAGTTTCATTAAAAACCATTCGCTAGTTTTAGCTTGAAAGCGTAACAACAAACAAACAAACAAACAAACATGCTTACTTTCGCATTTATAATATATAGAGATAACATAGATATATAGTAATTCATAATAAATAATACTCATTTTTTATCATCATTTCAAATAAGTCTTTTATATGTTTTTGTACTGAGAAAAGTAAATTTAAAAAAAATAAATTTTTTTTTTTATGAATAAGCATTTATCTAAAAAAAAATATACTTACTAGAAAAAAACTAAAAAAATTCTACTACTCGGCAAGCAAAAGCAGCAAATTCTAATTTACTAAATTGAAGTAATAATAATAAATATTCAGCTGTCGTTATTTCGCGATTTTATTTTCAATTTTACACAACATATTTTTATGAAATTAACTGTATGGTATGGAGTAGATATGTATGTTATAAAATTTTCAATTCAGTTTTCGCGGTATGGTACCATTCACCTCATATCATTACGAAATCCAAAAATACGATTTCATATAGAAATTTGAATGGTGAAAGTACCGGGAAAAGATACGTTTTTTTAGAATGCGCAGTGTGGTTTTTTTAATTTTCAGTTTTAAAAACTGTAAAACCCCGCTTAATCATCACGTGGAAAACACACAAATTAATTGTAAGATCGAGCGAGCCCGCCGAAGGCGGGTGAAGCTCGATCATAATTATATTGATAGTTTCGTTCGAAGAGATCACTGTGTAGTACCGCCTTTGTGCGCTTATTCATTACCACATAGTTCAACCATAAAATAAAATTAAGTAAGTGTATCCATAACAACTGGTTTATTTACCCTTCATACAGTTCAGAAGTGCTTTAGTTTAGGTAGAAGAGATCACTGGGAGGGTGATATAATGGGGGGGGAGTGATCTCTTCGAACGAAACTATCAATATAATTATGATCGAGCTTCACCCGCCTTCGGCGGGCTCGCTCGATCTTACAATTATATTTCAAGTTTCGTTCTCGAGATCACTGTGTAGATGTTCAGAGCTGTGTTAATCATATTTAATAAATTAAAATTTGATTAGTTAACAGTATCAATTAAATGGGAGACCTTTTAATTACATCTTTATTAATATTAATTTTTTTTTTTTTTTTTTTAAACAAAATATTAGTAATTAGCAATTAAACATAAATAATAGGAACATATGCAAAATAATTTAAGTGAACAAAAACAAAGTTTAAATAAATAATATTAACATTATCAGGATAATATTGACTCAGCAAAAGATTTTTTATCATTAACAATTGGTCTGTTATAAAATTTTTCGAATACCTTTGATTTATCTGACCATCCTGCCAGACTTTTGATAATATTTACGTCAACTCCTTTATTGAAGGCAGTTGAAGTCGAAGCGTGTCTGGAACTATGAGAAGCATAGTTATCGCCAACCTTACACTCCAATAAAAAGGATCGGAGCCATCTACTAATAGTATCTTTCGATGCTTTTTTATATGGTTTCCGAGTTGTAACAAATAAGTACTCAATGTTATCGGCTAAATTTGATGTAACCTGTAAGTATTGTTCTAAGGTAGATGCCACACAAAGATTTGAATTTTTATTAAATTTTTTTAATATTAATAGGGGTTGAAACGCGCCCCGCCTGGAAGTTTTAATTTTTTCTGGGATTTCGATTTCATAGTCTACATCCTTTTTAATAATATTCTTTCTCTTAATTAAAGAAATTGTTTGGACACGATGTGCAGAAACTAATGCTATCAACACGACTAATTTTGTTGTTAACTGTTGTAGATTAAGTATATTTACCGGATTTAGTCGCTCTAAATTTTCAATTAAAGGATCTAAACTATAAATTCTATCATACTTGGGTTTAGCAGGTTTAATATTATAAACACCCCTGAGAAAGCGTGATAACAAAGGATTTTTTCCAATCTCCTTGTCACAAATAAGGGATATTGCGGCACGAGTAGTATTTAAAATACTATACCGTGCACCTTCCTTGAATTTTTTTGTGAAATATTCAATCAAAATTTCTTCTTTGGGATTAAACATATCAATTTTTTTTTGTGAGCAAAAAGAAAACCAGTCTTTTATTGGCTTGGAGTACTGTTTCAGGGTTGAAGTAGAGACGGACTTGATAATGATGTCAATGGCTTCATCATTTAAACCCCTTTTTTTAAATGCCTGGTGGATAATCGGGCAGCCATCAGAGACAGTTTTTGAGCCAACGGATGTTGAACTTGTCTACAAGGAGAGAGAAGTAAATTAACATCTGGTTGAAAAATGATAGGTTCTGAGTCTAGCAGCGCAAGCCATACAGGATACCATGGCTGACCGCGCCAGTTTGGAACTACTACAATTCCACAAGCCTGATCGATTTGGATTTTCTTAAGTGATTTTAAGATTAATGAGAAAGGAGGGAAAGCAAAAAAATTTAAATGTTTCCAATTGATTGTAAATGCATCAATAGTGACTGCAGCAGGATCACGATGCCAGGAACAGTACCTTTTGCATTTTTTATTTGAAGATGATGCGAAAAGATCAATGTCTGGCCTGCCCAGCTGAGAAACTATCTTATCGAACGCACCAGAAGACAGTTCCCACTCAATGTCTATATTTTCTATTCTAGAAGCTCTGTCCGCATCAACGTTATCCTTAGAAGGAATGTATGAAGCGAATATCCATATATTCCTGCATTCACACCAGGACCAAATGTCATAGGATAAAACGCTCAGGTGTTTAAACTTGGTACCGCCCATTTTATTAATGTAAGCAATTGCAGTCGAGTTATCAATTCTTAGGAGAATTTTACAATTAGCAAAATCAGATGCAAATGATTTTAAACCGTTAAAAGCTGCTAAAAGTTCTAGATGGTTAATATGAAACGATCTTTCCATGGGGCTCCAGCGCCCATAAGCCACCTGTCCATCATACGACGCTCCCCATCCTGTAGTTGAAGCATCTGAATATATAGTGAAAGGGAAAGTTGAATTTCTGATAGGATTTTTAGAATTTATAATATTAATCGACCACCAGTTAAATTCATTTAATAAAGAAGGAGATATACTCATAACATGATCGTATTCATTATTAGATTTTAGTAAGGCCAAATAACGTTCTTGCTCAAACGCCTTAGAGTGAAACCAGCCATAATTAATTGCTGGGCAGGCTGCTGTGATATTTCCCACAAATTGGGAAAATTCTCTGATAGTACAATGAGTGGAATCCCTAAATTTCAATACTAAATTGTGTATATGAGACCTTTTTTCTTCTGTAAGTTCAATTGTCATTTGAACTGAATCAAATAAAAAACCCAGAAATTTGCATGATGTTGAAGGGTTAAGATTACTCTTACTCTCATTTAAAATAAAACCTAAAGATTCTATTAACTCACGAGAAATTCTTATGTTTTCTGAACACAGGGCAGTAGAATCGGCTGCCAACCACCAATCATCAAGATATACTACTGATATCAAACCTAGCCCTCTCAGGTGGCAAATAATAGGTTTACAAATTTTAGTAAAGACCCATGGGGCCGTGCAGAGGCCAAAAGGTAAGCAAATAAATTCATAAAGGAAATTATTCCAGGTAAATCTTAGGTATTTCCAGAAATTTTTATGAATTGGAATCATAAAATATGCATCTTTCAGGTCAAAATTAGCCATCAAACATTCTCTTGATATTAATTTTAAAATTGTTCTATAATCCTCCATTTTAAAATGAACAGTTTCTATGAAATTATTTAAATGCTTTAAATTAAGGATAAATCTCATTTTACCATTTTTTTTGGGTACAAGAAAAATTCTTGATAAAAACTGGCCCTCCTCCTCAGCACACTGCTGGATAGCGCCCGTTGATAAAAGGTCATTCACAGCCTTCTGTACCTCAAGTTTATTTTCAGATAAATGATTATTGGAGGGCTTTGAAGATTGAGTTGGTGTAGAGATAAATGGAATTTTGTATCCGGAGATCGTCTCAAGGATAAAAGGATCGGAGGTGATTTTGGCCCAAGCATGTACGAAATACTTTAACCTACCCGCAGTAGGACTCACCTTTATTTCTTCTGTGTCTGAGCATTTTGAGCTGGAGGGAGTTGGTTCCCTAATCGGGATCGAGTTGTGATTTGATTGTGATTGTTTGCAGCTGATGATTTGTTGAAGTGACGTCTGTAGCCCGTCTGACTGGAGCTGATCCTTGAAGCAGACGGGCTTCTCCAGTTTAAAGAGTTTTTAGGTCGATTTGAATCTCTTCGTGGAGTTTGATTTTTTAAAGACAAGCTTGTTTTTTCAACAGCTAAGGCATTCTTAATTCTTTTAGCAAGGTCGATGCCAAAAAGAAATTCATCTGTGGGTGAATCTTCAAGAACAGACTTCCTTTTTCCATCAACACATGAGTACAATTGTGCACGTCTGGACTTGGACAACTGGAAAAACAGGTCACACATCATGCTGCTGGAGTCACAAAGAAGCTTTAAAAGCTGTTCCTTATCTACCGGTTCCTCTTCATCATTCAAAATATTGCAGATGGCTGTACCAATAGCCACTAAACTACGGCCACACACATCCTGATGATTAGCAAAAAATTTATCACGAGATTTAGCCGTTTTATGTAAAAGAGGGAGTAATTCCGGATTGAGAGTTGGTGCAATTAGAGGACAGTTTCCTTTGTTAGGATAAGTTTCAATCATTTTAGACTTATCTTCTTTGTTCATGCCTGAAGCTAATAAATCTTTCCAGCATGACGCTAGTTCAGGGTGCAAAACAAAGCATTTATCCTTTAAAAGTCTCTTTTCCGAGCCCAGGATTTGGAGCACCGATTCACTGAGGGTGGGAACTTCAGAACCCTTCGTCTCCTGCAACTCCACTGACGCCTTCAAGTTTTTATCTGAGGCATTTTCCATTTCAATATCAGATTTACTACTCTGATCTTGGTCGTCAACATCTGAGTCTGCAAGAGCAAAAGATCTAGGTCAAAACAAGCTATCATTTTCCTGACGCAATTTTTTTTTTTTTTTAATGTTTGCCCAGTCAAAGGTACAACAACTTATTAACATAAGATTTGTTGCCCAAGGTACAACAAAAAATGTTGCCCAATAACAATCAAAAATTGATTAGTTAAGTATTTTAGTATTTACCCTCAGATGAACAGTTAACAACAGAGTCAATGACTAAATTAGATGACATTTCCAGATCATTTAATTAAATGCTGGTATATATATTTTTTTAATTATTTAGGTATTTTAATATTTTAATATTTACCCTCAGATGAAGAATTATCAACAGAATCGTCGACTAAATTTGATGACATTTCCTGATCAATTAAATGCTGATATTTTTTTAATTTTTTTTGGAGTACCTCCAAATGAGAATTGTTTTCCAATTTACGTTTATTCATTTTTATCAATGAACAAGCAACAAATTAGTGTTTTACTTCTGATATCTGATAGATTATAATATTTGATTTTTTTTTTTTTTTTTGAAGAGAAATCAAAAAACGATGTTACTTGAAACGCACAAAAAACGTAATGAAGGGTAAATAAACCAGTTGTTATGGATACACTTACTTAATTTTATTTTATGGTTGAACTATGTGGTAATGAATAAGCGCACAAAGGCGGTACTACACAGTGATCTCGAGAACGAAACTTGAAATATAATTTTACTTCTAATGTTCAATTCAATTTTGTAAAGAATTGGGGTGCTCTTTACATTCATTCTTGGAATAAGTCAGTTTAACAGACTATCTGGCACAACCCCGCCTAATCATCACGTGGATAACACACAAATTAATTTTACTTCTAATGTTCAATTCAATTTTATAAAGAAGGGGGTGCTCTTTACATTTATTCTTGGAATAAGTCAATTTAACAGACTATCTGGCACTTTATCGGTTTCATTTTTACATCACCTTTTAAAATAGTTTTGTACTTTTTAGATCCACATCTTATATATTATTTCTCTAGACTGGGTGGGTGCGCGACTATCTACTTACTATATCTTCTTTATTCCTTTATCAACTTCCATGATTTAATCTTTATTTTAAAGCTTATCAAGCTGGCTAATGGCGAAAAATAGACCCATGGATTAAAAATGTACCGCGCCGATTTGATGTCATTGTTCAGTATGTAATTTGTATATCACATCTGTAATAAAATTGCATATACAATAAAAAGAAATTAAATTACTGTTGATATTTTGTCACTGGTCGACTAAACGAATGTCATTTCCCCCAAATTTTTTAACGATGAAATGATACACAAAACAATCAGGTACGCACCGCGGAATTCCGCATGGGCCGACCAGTATTAATAAAGTGTAGTTCATTAATTTTATAAAGTTATATTAAACATTATTATTAACAATTTAAAAAAAATATTGTTTGCAATGCCCTGTATATGCAAATTACAAGCAATTATAAACCTTATTGTTAACAAGAAAATGTTAAAAGAAAGTACACCTTTTAAGTAATGAAAACAATGTCTATAATAAATGTCACAAATTTTTGATGCTAAAATTATTTTGAATGAAAATGTAATTATATATAAAAAATATTATACCCATTATTATTACAGAATCTGCCAAAAATACTAACGTTTAACAGTCAAAGTCTAATTGTTACGAGTGGTCAAATCAAATGGTTATGTATTTAAATAATTATAATACTTAACTGTAAAGATTTTGAATTCAAAAAATTTATAAAGAGCTTTTTCTTTAAGGTAATATAATTTTAAAATTAAACAACTTATATTGAGATATCATGAAAATTTCGTTTCCTTGAAGAAATATTTTACGGATATTTGTGTGAAATTTGATACCTGTCAAATTTATCATTTTTTATTAAAAATCCTTTAGTTAAAACATGCTTTAATGAAATGTCCTCGGTAACCATTAGGCAGATATATTTTGAGAATGCGTATTTATAGTGATAGAACGATTATTCTTAGTTCTTTTAAGATACATTTGTTATTTTAAACTATTTAATTCACATTTAAATAAGACATTTTATAAATTATAATCTTTGGCCAGACATACATAAATGTCCAACACATAACTGATATACCCATATAACACGTGCTATATAATTTGCGGTACCATGGGTAAACAGTGATGTTTACGAAAAATGTTTCAAACAAAAGTGGTGTATTTTTTTTTAAGGAACGCTTTTTACATTTAAACTTTTGTTCTATTTCTAACGGTTAACAAGAGTTAACAAGACCCACTTGACTTATATTGCTCATTTACGAATTCGGCCTCACTTTTTTCGGCCTAAGCACGCTTTAAAAGTTCTCTTCTTTTTTTTGAATTATCGTGTTAACAGACAGGCAGAAGGGCAGTCATACAGACAACCGGAAATGGACTAATAAGGTGATTTTATAAAGACCTGTGCCAAAATTTTGTTCGTAGCATCAATATTTTTAAGCGTTACAAATTTGGGACTAAACTTAGTATACCTTGATATATTCCATATGTTACGTGGTATATATAATAAATAATTAACAGTGAAAACAGTGCATTGTTAACTTCCCAGAATAGGAAGTTATTGTAGTGGGTTCGATTTTCGAAATTGAAATTTTCTAAATATCTTTAAGTTTTATGGTCAGGACAAGGCATTAACACCAATTTGGAGAAAAAGTATGTGTGTGTGTGTGTGTGTGTGTGTGTGTGTATGTACATGTATGAAAGGTCAGTTTTTCGTCATCGATATCGCGCGAACAAAAAATGATATCGACTTCGATGATGTGTCGATCAACCTAACCCACGACTTGTTTTTATATCGTATTGATGCCTTTAAAATTTAATTTAAAAAGGGTAGAAAAAGAGTGAAAGATACTTAAAGTATAAATATAATTTAAATTTTTTTAATTCATGAATCACACAGTATAAAAATGACTTTTCTCAATTGAATATGACCATTTCATTTTATAAAATGTTTTTAAACTCCTTATAATTATATATATATTCTTAAATGTAATTATATCATTGAATATGCAAAAATTCTTCAAACAATTTACATATATAAGTAGATTATTATTTCAAACAATTTACAAAAATTATACGAACCACTTCAGATGTATTTTCTTTTAGAAAAACTTATTCAACTAGGTAATAACAATTTTTTACCCCAACAATTGGGCATTATTCCAAAATTTCATTGTATATTCGTTGGACCATTTACCAATGTCATATTTTTTTATTTTTAGTGTTGTATTTATGTATATCATAAATTGAAAGAAGTTAGCCTTAAATTTGCTATATAAATTTGCAACAACAAAAAAGTGTAATTTAAAGAAGTAAAATTAAAATCTTTTGATGTTATTATAGAAGAGAAATAAATCTAAAAGATTTGAGGTTGAGAATGTGAAGATATTATATTACGTACAAATTAGTAACAATTTATTGTATACTCGAGAAGGTTATCCGTAGAGTACTTAATCGGGTATGCAACAGATCATGAGTACGATTCCAACACACATAAGCAAAATTTTTTTTTAATTGTTTTTGTTTCTTTATTAAATACTAGAGTGATACCCACCCGCTTCGCTGGGTTTAAGAGTAAAGATTGATAAAAATTGCTCTCGCTTATCCCCTTTCTATAATACTCGAAATAATGGTAAGGATTGAGTATATCAGAAAAGATGGCCGACATCGATATATTGACTTTTCTTAGAAATCTGTAATTTATGGTAATGTCAAATGACTACTTTTACAGAAATCTGTAATTTATAATAATGTCAAATTAAATTAATTTTAAAATTTTTTTATTTTTTATTAATATATCTTTATAAATTATATCTCAGTTAGTTTCTTAACTTCACTAATTCGGCTTAATTAAGGTTTTTTTTCTACAGCTCCACGGCTCGAGGGAAAGGGGTCCCAGAGGGTAGTTATATCAAACCTAGGACCTTGTTGATATTGACCCTGATACGAAGTTTCACTGCTGTCCCCTCAGTCTCTCCCTAGAAAATCCCATTTTCCTGTATTTTGAAATGTTTTCCCTAGGGTGTGTTCTTGAATTTTCCCGAATATGTGGCTTATACCAATCCTACGAACACCTTATGGTTTAGCCTTGTGCCAAGTTTAATTGAAATCGTTGGAGCCAATTTTGAGAAAAGCCCAAAAAAAGGTTTTCCCAAGGGTGTGGGCCTTTTCGAATTTTCCTGGATATGTTGCCTATACCAATCCTAGGAACATCTTATGGTTTAGCCTTGTGTCAAGTTTAATCGAAATCGTTAGAGCCATTTTTGAGAACACCCCAAAAAACTGATTTTTGGAATCAGGAACCCTCAAATGTGTATTTCCGTTGAAACGCCGATATCGATTTTTTTTTTCGATCACAATACTTTATTATTTTTATAATATAATAAAGTAAAAAACAGTGACATAAAAAGAGACAATTTCCATTGTGATATTTTATTACATGCCTTTGAAAAACCCATAAATGTGGATTTTTAATTCTAGGCTCTTCTACATCTTCTCCTACTACAAATTGAAAGAAATTAGCATTAAATTTGTTTAAAAAATTTCTATTTAAAAAATAAAAATTTGTAAATTAGAAATGTAAAATTAAATTGTTGTGATGATGACACACACAATGAACAGGAGAAATGTAAAAGTATGAGAGTGAAGTTGTTTTAGTGAAGAGATGGAGAATTAAGAAATGTTTTTATGAGCCTGAAGGAATGTTAGTATAACGCGCTTCTTGTATTCTTAATATTGTAGTCGTAGGTAAACTCATCAAATTTTAAAACGACCATAAAACTAAACAAAAGATGGAACTATTGCGGACGGAATTGGTAACGCCTTAACCAATTGGTAACGCCTTAACCATTTGAAAATAAACGTTTTGATTAATGCAGTTTCATTATATAATTTACAATCTTTCTATTTCTGGGGAAAAAAATTTAGTTCAGAAAGGATTAGTAATTTTTTGGTATTAATTAAAAACTCATTTGAAAACGTAGTTGTAATTTTAAAACAAATAGCATAATTTCAAGGAAGCAAGACTCGTTTCGAAAATTCAATAATCTGAAGTTTTTGAAATTTACTCACTACCCTTCATATAAAGTACTTTTTCCTGTATGTAAAAGTGTCTTCTCTCTTATTCTTATTTGAAACTAAATTACAATAAATGCCAAATTGAAGATATAAAATGAAATGAACAGAGGGTGCTCAGATTTAAAATAATATATACATGTCCTGGAATATTATATGGAAGTACACTTATTATCAAAAATAATGAACTCTTCTTTATTATAGGAACTAAGGGTTAATATTGTACTTTTCAAGAGCTTTGGCCAATGACATTATTTTTTTCACCGAGCTTTAGTTTTGTGCTAGCTGATATTATAAAAAAAGACAAAAAATATAAATAATTTTTAAAAAAATCTCCCTATCTTTTAGAAAATCTATTTCATTATTTGATATCTTAATACGCAAGTCAGATAACAGCTTTTGATACGAAAAATACGATGAGCCGTAGAAATTTAACTTTCGGTTTTGGTAATACTTATTAACAAAGCACAAGCTGGTTGTTTAATAAACGAAAAAATAATTTTCAATATAAAAACGGGATTCTAAAAAGTTGAATACACTTTTCTTTTTTTTTTTGAAAATTATTCTTGTATTTAAGCGGACACGAACGTTTTAAATGACACGAACGGCGAGAAAAAAATTTTTCTCTAACATAAATGGCTTAGTGCATTTTCTACCTGACCGTACTATAAACTTTTCTTGAAATTTAAAATTATATGGAAATGTAATATTACTTATGTAATAATATGTCATAAAGAAGGGTAATGGGGTAAAGCGTAATGTGAACTGCAACAAGATATATATTTATCTGTTGCCATTTGCAGTTTAAATGGTCGATTACAACCAGAACTATCCACTGAGAAGAAATTCTAATTTTCAATGCTTGTTTCTCGCAATAGGTATATTTAATCCAGCGTCCAGGTAATTTCAAATTACCGAATTTAAAGTAGATCATGCTATTGCAAAAAGGGTACCCCTTAGTAAAAAAGTTTTCTGAAAGTGACATTTTCTGACATTTGCATGTGTTACCTTTTTTACGATAGAACTAAATCACAAAGCATTGTAAAAAACATATTCCTTTACGGAGCCTAAATTTTCTTTTGTTTTTTTTTCTTTTTTAGGGGATCATTTTTTTAGTAGGTAGGTAGATTAGACAGTTCTGACAATTACTCGGGAGCCTAAGACCCAATGTGTTTTACCAACACATAGAGGATCTACCATAAAAAATATATACTGTGAGAATTTAGCAGCCTCTCAAAATAGTAAAACACATGGGTGTAGGCAAACTCTAAGTGCATGTATATGCCACCGGCATTGAGGTAGTTTTAAACTGTATACTGCATCTGCTATTCTTATCTTCAGCTAATGAACTTTAAGATTTCACAAGACACCTAATAATTTGCGTTATAAAGTTACCTGGTCTAGCATAATCGGCCTAACTGTCATCGAGCGAGTCTAGTATATAGTTCGAAACTACTTCAAAATCATCCGTATAAGAAAACTAGAAGAGTTACGAATTTATTTTGACAAATGCCAGACCATATATAACAATAATTGTAACCCACGTTTTTACATAGAACAGTTATTATATTCAATTCATTTTATGTACATTTTGTTTCATATCCTACAACTAAGGCAAATGGTTTTAGTTTAGCTTACTCGCTTATGTTTTATAACGAACATCTCCCCATTATTATAACACTAGCACTAGGTATGTATGACGATGGTAGTTTGGTACGTACATACTAGTGTTGGGATATAAAATTGACACACACAAAGAGTACACACAAAATAATGATAGTTGGACCAAGAAAAAGGAGAATAGTTATTTCATGTACCATATACCTTCATCATTGTATGATCCAACTGCATACACATAGAGACAATTCGATTGAATTTGAATCCTTTTCTAAGTAACTATGAAGTTTATCGCAATTTAGTACCAATTGCGAGATAAACAAAATGCCCCAACTGAAATAGGTTCCAATTTTTTCTCATTTAAAATTTCATGTTGAAAAATAAAGTTTTAAGGTTGTATCTGGCAAAATATTTTTCTTGGGTTTATTTTTTAAAGACCTATTCAACGATAACGAATGCCTTCAACTTTATTTTCTTCTTCGGAGAATTTTTTGCTATATATAATAAGCTGCAGAATAATTTTATTGAAAGAACAAAGGATACTACTGTTTCTTATTTCTATCTGAAAATACTGAAATATGTAGTTCTTCTTTTTATAGCGGATGCTTCACGGCCATTAACGATTATCTGATTTTTTAACTTTCCTGTATGGGAAAAATTATCAAATTATCTAGTTTTGCAAAATAACTTTCCCCAGCCATTGACAGGAGTGCCTCCAGTTCAGTGTCAATCCAAATTTGACGTCAATTTTGGACTAATGACCATGTTTAAGTGTAGGCAGTTTTGGTACTGACAAAAGTTAAAATTTCTCAACTAATATTAAAAATTTTAAAAAAGTTGAAAATTGAAATTTAAAAAATCAAAAACTCGATTAGGTTAAATATAATCTGAAAAGAAAGAAACAAGTTCAGTAGTTTACGTAACGTACCATTATTGAGAAGATTTCAGCCTGTCTAGATTTTAATGGACCCCGAGTGTTCAAGTCGCTACTGAACTTTTTTTTCCTTTTTTTCAGATTTTATTTAACTTAGTCGGGTTGTTTATTTTTTTAAATATTTATTTGATTTTAGACTTTCCCGTCTCTATAAAAATCCTCTTATTGTCCTAATTTTAACTTTTTATACGAATTTATTATTTCTAATTAAATTTAAATTTATATTATTAATATAACTTATAATATTTTTGTAATCTCGTTTTAGTCTCCTTTATTTTGATACCCGGCTCGATATATTAGGTTAACTTTTTGTCTTTATTCTAAGCACCTTTTTAAGGAAACTTGGGTTTGTAAGACGAATATAACGATACCTTAACTGTCAAACTTCATTGAGCCGTTTGGCAGATACAAAGTAATCAAGAAATTTACAAACAAATATACATACCGTCCAATTAACTTTTAGCTTTGCTCATCTGTTCGCATCGTTTTATTGTCATCCAATTTATTTTCTTCAATATTTTTCTTTCAATATACTCCTCAGACGATCAATATTTAAATTTCGACATTGGCTCAAGAATATTGAACGTTTGCGGCTAACCTTAGTAATAAGGTTGTTTGGGATCAAAGTTTATTAAATGACCTCTATATTCATAGTATAATAATAAGATTACGCTAACGTCTTCAAATATAATAGTATTGACGTTCTTTATATGTAATAAGTTCTTCTTGCTGTGCTAATATACACACACAAACATACATATACATACAAGTTCACATCTCTGCTTGCTCTACCACATTAAATTAGAAAAGGCTCAAATTGTTATGCTAGGCAAAACTAAGTTAGTTTTCAATGAATGTCTAACGAGATATTATTCTTCACCATTTAACTTAATCATTATCATTTAACTTTGTTACACTTATTTGATATTTATACAGTTCTGTCATATACTGGTGCTTACTATCTACTGGTATGCTACTGTTGTCGTATTTGTTTTATAATTTTCTATCATTTTCTTTTTATTTTAAATTGCATTGTGTCTTGCTTCACAAAATGTATGAAATGCTTTGAATATATACTTATAGTTGATTCGAAATACTTCTTCCATGAAATTCGAATGTTAAATAACTCAAAAAGCCTAAGTTGTACTTGAATAACCAAAGCTATGATATAAAAGTTTAATGACCTCAACTCAATAATTGTTCCTACTCTGCCACTGAACTCTCATGGCAAATTCGAAACGTACTATGTGCAAGAATACCATGAAGAAGTAATCATGTCAATAAAAGGATTTTAAGTAATAGTTATATTTGTAAATTGAAATACAAACAAAACGATTTAAGATGTTAAAAGTCAAGATGTTTTTGGAACTATGTTCCTTATCGGACGTTATCGTATCGTTCTGATTTGTTTGCTGGTTGAGAAGTAAAACCAAAAAAGTGCAAAAAAAAAGCGACACCAAAAGCCGACTATTTCACCTAGGTCACCTAGGAAACTGTTGTTAAGCGATTCACCATGCCATGCATTTTGGGAATACGAAAAAATATTTTTATAACTTTTCAATTTGTATTTTTTATCAATGTTTTTTCATTTAAAAAATGTGGAAGTGGATTATCTATCAGTTATCAGTGAAATTGAGCTATCAGAAGTTAAAGATAAAAGAGATAATTTAAAGTAAGTACAAAGAAAGTTATGTCATAATAAATATCCTAATCAAACCAGATGCAGGTACGCACATATTAGGTTTACTACTAAATGAAAAGTATTCAATCTAAAATTACAATTAATTGTTACAGTAAAGAGTACAAGTGGCTAAAATTAAATTCTTAAAAGAATAAAACAAGTATTTAACTCTTAAAATAAACCATAAATTTTCAGAAAAATATCTTGTAAATAAAAAAGTAAGAGCTACATTTATTATGTACGGAGGTACGGTAGGAACATAGTTCCTACCGGGTATGACACGTCACTCTGGTTCTTTTTAATTAATTATAAATATTACACCGGGCTATAAAATTAACAGTTTGATGTGTTTTGTGGTATAGAAATGTAAATGAACCATATTTTTTACAAAAGAAAATCGCGAATATTTTAAATAAACATGCCATCAGCCAATGTCTAAAATTAAAAAAAAAAAAAAAAAATCTTATTTCAAATTAAAAATGTACCAACCCAATATAATAACTATCTACCATCTGTTTTTTTTTTTTTTATTAATCATAAATGGAATTTAGAACTAGATATATTTAGCTAGATTATCCCCGAATCTATTTTGACTAATTTCGAAAGAAATTGTATCGTATAAGATCAATACTTTACTCTAACAGTACGTGGATTTCCCTTAGAAATTGATTTGAAAGAAACTAAGATTAAAGAACTTTATATTCAACATAGTATAATAATACAACTGAAATAATTGCCTTGATCATCAGAAAAGATCTTTAGTTATCGTCACCAATTTTAATGCAATTACATTCGAATTTCTTTTATTTCTATAATTTGAATTAGAATCACGAGCTATTCATAATTATTACATTGTAATAAGATATTGATATTGACACAAAAACTCATTTAAATTTAGCCGATTTAAATGAGTGAGCCAATTTTTAATGCTAAAAATGCTATGAAAAAAATCGTAAAAAGTCACAATATTTGAAATAATTTAAAATGATTTTTTTTGGCTCCACCGCACACACAATTGATCTGTGATGTCAATTCGAGAAGCAATGGGTAAAAATCAACCTAGGATTTTCAAAGGCAGATCAAGGAAATTTGCAGAAAATTACTATTTTTATGGTATGAGAGTTTTTAGTGCAAGATGGCAGGTTCAAAGCACCCGAACTTCGTGAAGTAAAAGCAACAATAAAATTTCATAAAAAAAATTTTAGGTCTTCGAGGGAGAGCTTTCGGGTCTTTTGTAGCATGTTGAATTTTGGTAAATTTCATCATGTATAGTAAAAGAAAATGTTCATCATGACAATGATAATATTCGTACTGTACTTACTACAAAATGATCTTCGCAACAATAATAATTAGATTTTCGGACCCTTGCGATGAGCACGATCAAACCACTTTTTTCTAATAGCCATATCCATTGGAAACGGAAACTTTACAAAAACAATTTAGAAAAAAATATTAATGTGAATGTAAAGATTTAAAGTGTACAAATTTGGAAATCAGAAAAGATAATGATTAATGAAAATTATTTCTCCTACTCCTTCTTTAAAAAGAAGATACCTATACCTAAGATAATCTTTTTAAATTAAAAACACCTTTTGGGTTGTTATTAGACCCGAAAAATTAATTGGAAACTGATTTAGACAGCATTCTTACCAGTTCCTGTTAAAAACAATTCTATGCTGATTTGAATAATTATCATTCACGCTTTCTTCGAGTGTTATATAAGAAATAATTTTGAAAGTGTAGATTTACCACACGTCGTAAAATAATCACCAATCGTCAAGTACAACGTATCATAATCCAAATCCAATACGTGATATAAATAACGTCTAGATCGGAGTCCCGGTTTATTTTTGTTGCTAAACACTGGTTTGTTACACAAGTCTTGTTAATTATAATCTTCTGGGTGAATTACATATATTCACGTTTGTTATCAAGAGCAATTTTCTCTGTGATTTGAAGACTCTACATTCATTTCAACAAAGCCCAATTCTAATATGGCGGAAGACAACTTATCAACCAAAACTTACACTCTCGAAGATATCGAAGATATTTCATATATTACTTATTTCCTAGAACAATCATTTTCAACAAATGTTAAATTATTAACCTTATTTCACATCTAAAACTTAATAATGAAACAAAAATAATTAATTAGAGTTAATTAAAATTATTTTTAAATTATATTCTCCATTCAATTCTACAAAATGGCATCCTAATCCGATAATAATAATTATTTTTTGAATAATTATAACAAACAAAATGAAAATGTTGTGTAAAAAAGTTTTAAATTATAGAATTTAACAAAAAAACATGTCTATGAAATATGAATAAGTTATTATGAAATTTTATAAATGTTATGAAATAATAATAATTAATGAAAATGAATATATTAACTGAAAATAAAATTTAGTATTTGTGGGCAAATTACAAACGCAAATTAATAATACATATAATGTTATTTTATAGAATATATGGGAGAATGCTGTACCATAGATTATAATTTACATTTTAACGACCTCTCACACCATTATTTCTACACAAATTGAATTTTTTTGACAATTGTTTTGGACCAAAAATCCTTGTCACTAATACACCTTGCTTAACCTCTACCGTTTGTACTTGAAAACGCTTTCTTCAACATCAACTTATCTGTACAATTCATTCCAGTAGTGTCACAGGCGGTACGCGATTGAATCATTGAAAATCCTGCCAGTTTCTTCCTATAATCATTGAAAATGTCTGCTCTGAGCGTCCTGTAAAAACTTTAATTAATTATTCCACTAAAATACGTGGAAAACTGTGTATCAAATGACAAAATTATTGTCACATTAAGTACTTACGTTGATTAATCACTAGGACAGGTAATTGATTTGATCCAAGGTAAACTATCGTAGGAAGAATTTAACTTCTCAACATCCTATATTATATTTAAAACTGAAATATTGCTTAACAAATTACTCACTAATACAAGGTTATTCAATGAGATGTTACCACGTAAATGGGAGACATTTCTTCAAAAATAAATTACCACTTAAATTTGTGAGGCGTGTACTCTCCCATTTAAGTAGTAACAGCGAGTCTATTCCCTTTAAGTAAAACAACCTTTTAGGCTAAATGTCTCTCATTTACGTGTTAACATCTTTTTGAACCCTATGTAGTTGCTAATTTGGAAATAAGTAAACAATAAAAGAATAATATTTTTACTCTCTGTAAAAGTATTATTTTCTTAAAAAAGCAGAGCTGTTCTCTCATTTCCACACCAAAAGTTGTTGAAAGGTTATGTAAAGTACATTATCGTCAAGGTCCAATATTTTACCTTTTATATAAATATATACAAAAGTTTCCTTAATTTACTTACAAATTGGCTAAATTAAAATTTTAAATATATATACATGTGGAATGGGTCATTATTTACGACGAAAAAAGATGTTCTGTTTTCAAAATTTATGGTTAGTTTCAAATTATACAGTGGCATACCCTTAATGAATCTCTTTGTTCAATCAAGGTTTATTTTTGTTTTTCTTCTTTGATATATTCACTATTAATGCCATGATCATCCATTTCATGTTGTTTGTCAAACTGCCTGTATAGGATTTTTACGGCATAGGCACGTCGTTTCAGGAAACACATTCTTTGTAAACAAAGAAAAATCACCAGCTTCAAAAAGATAGTTTCAATAAACTATAAATAAGACATATTTCTAACTATACTTCAGACTTCAGAGAATTATTTTCTGCATTAAATTACAGCAGCTATTTTATTATTTAAATAGGTTCAGTATCACATACTGAATGTAAATGCACAAAGTCCTTACAAAAATAGGCGGAGAAAGTGCCTCCATTTTAAACAAATCCGTTTTAGGCTATATATACCTCCAAAATCCTGCACTTTATACCAAAAATGGTAATAACCTTTATTGTAGATAATTAAATTACCTACTTTTTTGTAAAACAATTTTTATTTGTATCACTAACCGTTTATGACCTATACGACTATGAAGATGAACTGATGTGTCTTCTAATATTTGTTTAAACAAGAAAATGATATTAACTTAACTTTTAAAATATATTCAGTTGAATTATCATAAATTTATTTATAACTAACAATACATTGAAAACTACATTGATCATATCTGTCTGACTTAAAGAAAAATCCGCCACTGAGAGGATAGGTTTATAATTACTAACTAATTGTTTTTCTTATTTCGTATTCCTGTAACGAATATCGGATAGGTGATGATGAAAACCTTTACAGAGTTTTCTCTCTCTGTGATGTGTTCTCTGTTAGATTGATTCAATTAGTTTTCAACAAAATGTAATGTATATTATATCCACGGCACTACTACTTTAAAGAAGATAATAGGGGAGAATGCAGTACCTGGGATCAAAGTTTACGCATGTTTTTTAAATAGCACAATGAAAAAGTCATCGCTGTATTAATACGGTGTATAAATTAAAAATTTCTCTAAATAATTATGATATGCGAACCTCTTTTTTCACAAAGTAAGTTTAAAGTGACCGTTTTTACCTTTTCAATTTGTATTTCTTATTAAACCAACAAAGTCGGGTTTTACGTAGATCAGATTCTTCTTTAGGATGATATTTTTTTACTTGATTTTCATCTTTCGATTTTTCCATGTTATAATAGAATTAAATCTCAAATATTATTGTATGCTCTAATTTGAAGAACTACCATAAACATTAAACAGCTATCAATAAAAACTGATGATCCACGGTCAAAAATGTGCGATCCATGGTACAATATCATAATGTACCATTTAATGTGTAATATTAACAGTTCACTCTAGGGAACCGCATTATACAATGTTTGTGATCGAAACACTGAAAATGAACAAGTTTTGCTTTCAAGCAACTTTTCTGGGATGCACATGGATCATCATATCTACATTGCTTTACTTCTAGAGACTTGACTTTGTCTTTATATATCTTCTTTATATGTCTTTATGTTGAGAAACTAGATAAGGAATTGTATCCGAGGTGCCACGTATTACCCTCAATGCTGTATGCTATAATGTAAGTGAATGAAAAAGAATACGTGAAGAGGGTTTGTTATCTTTTTTTGCAGACAAGCATCATTAATAAAGCTATTACTTTCTGTTTTATTTGAATATAATTATCCTGCCAAAAATTTGTGCATTTAGTGTTCCATACGCAAATTCCAGAATACAGAACGTTATTATCCGAACGTAAATTATCGAAACGCCAAATACCCGAGTTTTTTTTTACGTAATTGAGATCGGTAGTTAATTTTTTAGGACATCCATGTTTCGTTTAGCATTCAGGACGTCTTTTAAGTAGACAATACTTATTTCTTGTAACGCGTTAACAGCCAATAATGCTATTAACGCGTTAACTTGAGTAAATTTATTTTTCTGTGTAGCCAATAGAAGATTTGCACAAATATTTTTTTTTATTGATCACAAATTTAGAAATAAATGAAAGAATAATTAATTTAAAATATATTTAAGTAACTTTTTTTTTAAATTAATGCCTCTATTTTTTTAATTAATTACTTATATTAATAAAAAATAGTTATATTTAAAAAAAAGATAGTGATGTATTTACACCCCAAGAGGCAGTGAGCCAATCGGAATCACGTGTCAAATTCACATTTTTCAGCTTCTTTCTATGGAAAATTACGTTATAATATATTTTAAGTAAGTTTAGAAACAATCAATTTATTATTCTGCATGTTATTTTATCGAAAAATTTTTTCTAGAAAAATTATTCTGCAATTGACCAACCTTAAAAGATCTCATTGAAGTATGGCTCAGGATTTCTTGGATATACTGTATATATATAAATAGGTCGGTACTAATTTCAAAAAACATGCAGGAAGTGTAAAGGGAGATTAATTTAAACGCAATGTTGAATCATAAAAAAAAACCTACTAAAATCATTATAAAAACTCATCACTACATTCTATGACTAGAAAAAAATTTTTTGTACGATTTCCTTCTTTTTATTGTACATAAAACAATTTTGTTTAAATATTTTTTCCCATTTGTAAGTATTCCTCAAGTAAACCGCATTTTTACATTTTATAGCTTCATAAAATTTTAATATTATCTTAATTAACAATCCATAAAAATATACTTACGCACCAATCCAAGCTGCGTTTTAGTATTAAATTTTTTACCGCTAAATACGTTGTAATTTAGAGATAATATTTATCCCCAAATTTTCAAACACTAGTTTTTAGCGTATCTTTTAAAATACAGGATCCAAATTAGGGTCGACCTTCACCCATCTATATACTGCTCGCGAGTTATTTTTTGTGTTACGTAAAATGTTAACAACATCTCTACAATGGATTGATTTAAAAAATATGGTCATGACTACTTTTAATAAACATCAAAACTTCGAAAACGTCATTTTTGTACGATATTTTGCGGACAATCATATACCACCGCATTTGCATCAAATTTTTTTTTCTCGCTTCCGGGCAGCAAGTGTCAACAGGAGCACGTAAAAAATGTCTTTTGCTCCCTAAATGTGAAGATACTTTTCTTTTTATTTGCGATTCAAATACTTAATAGATTTGTAGATTTAATATTATCAACGGAAAGTATTAGTTAACGAAAAGAGGCAGGAAACTTTTACTATTGATACTTTTACTAAAAGTAATCTTGGCCACGTTTTTTAGGCAACTCATTGCAGGGATATTTGTTAACATTTTATATTTCATAAAAAATATCTTTCAGAAATGAAAGAAACAAGTCCAGTAGTTTACATAGTGACCTTTATAGTTGAGACTCACTAAAATCTAGACCGACTCAAATTATTCCAATAATGATCCCCGATTGTAAAAGCCACTATGAAAACTACTGGACTTGTTTCTTTCTTTTCAGATTTTATTAAACGCAGTCGGGTTTTTATTTTTTTAATTATTAATTTATTAACATATTATATTTTTATTAACCTTTTAAAACGTAACAAGTCAGCTTGATGCCTATATTATATCTTAGTAAACATAATATATTAAATTAAAACTAAGAAAAGAAATTTAATACTGAACAAAAAGATATTGGTTGGTGTACACATACATATAATGCAAACTGTTTATAACGACATAACTTACTGTGAGCAAATGTATTCTAAAATAAAAATCGAAGTAATAATTCACAACAAAATTAAAATTAGACAATCAATTTGTTCTTTTGAAACTATGTTCTCTTATCACCCGTTTGGCTGATGGGAGCTAGACAAAAAAAGAGTCCGACCCCGACATTTTTGCTTAGTTTATTATTTTGGTATATTAATAGTATTCTCAATGACACCATGGTCTTATGGTTACGGTACCCGCTTCTCATTCTTCCACATCTTACATATTAAGTTCTTTCTATAAATAAATAACATCAAAATTTGACAAAGATTTTATCTAGCCTCCTCTCATAAACGATTTCTACTATACCACATGAGCTAATATGAAAACTCACAAAAAAAAAATAAAGGTATGAGTGTAAAAATTTTAAAAACATCTAATAATAATCATTGGTGGTTTTTCATCACTGTATAATACACAAGTAAAAATTTAATTACATGAAGCCATGCTGAGAAAACTCTAACTCGTAAACTTTAATTATAAATCTTTATAAAAAAAAATCTTAATATTTACCTTCTTTTAATATTTACAGTTTAAATTGTTTGACATTTTAAAATTATACCATTTTTTATTGTTTTTATGATAAACTTTTTGGAAATACTTAAAAAGTAATAAATATTGTAAAGATTAAATGATTATTAACTGCGTATATTGTCATATTTTTTATACAATGTAATAAACAAACTTTTAAGAAAAAAAAAACCTACTTCAAAAAAAATACTATTCCAAAGCAAATTAATATGCACTAAAAAGTAAAAAATAATGTAGTTACTTAAAAAATAATTGTTATTTTTGGAGTCGGTGTCAGCCAAGTTAATACAGCCAACTATTCTGTCACAATTGTTTCCTTGACTGATAACGTACATTATTTTTTTACTTTTTAGTGCATATTAATTTTTTTAGGACTAGTTTTTTTTTTGAAGTCGGTTTTTTTCAAAACTAAAATTAATACTGTTTTAGTATTTGTTTTTTTCAATCCATTATACCTTCCATAAAACATCGGTAAATTATACTTTCTTGAGGATGAATTTTTTCGGGAATTTGAAATAGGTAATTTCTTTACCAGTTAAACAAGGAGCTATAAAAAATTCGAAAACTATTTCTTTAATATTCAATTTAATCAACAAAAAATTACATATGGCAGTGTTTTCTTATGTACAATAATGTTTGTTTAAACTATATTTTAAAGTTTTTAATTTAGTTTTTACAATTTGAAATTGCTTACAATTAATAAAATTAATAAATGTTTTTAATTTTTCAAATCAAGTTTTGCATTATCAAAACTCAAAAATAATTCAAACCTGATTTAACATTTAATAAAAAAAATATCTGGATGACCGAGCTTTGCTCGGTATTTTTTACTTAAAAAGACAAATTTCATAAGAACCGTTTAAAACTCCACATAACTACCAATTTGAATCCCTTGGTACACCAATAGATGTCAGCAACAGTCCTATTTTACATTGTATGTAAGAACCGTTTAAAACTCCACATAACTACCAATTTGAATCCCTTGGTACACCAATAGATGTCAGCAACAGTCCTATTTTACATTGTATGTTTCAGATTTTCATGAAAAGACGGATAAAACGACATTTCTGATAAATGAAACCTTGTTAGATCGACTTATCGCCCCAAAAAACCCCTACATACTCATTTTCATGAAAATCGTTGGAGCCATTTCCAAGATCGTTGATATATATATATACAGTGGACCCCCGGTAATCCGACAAACGTTTTGCAGGGCAGTGTCGGACTATCGAATTTGTCGGATTATAGAGTACTGTCTTATAGACCCCCTATAATCCGTAATTTTTTACATAAGGATACCTTGTAATCTGACAACTCACAAATCTAATGATAAGATTCTAATATAGGATATATTCAATAATATGTACCTATTTTCCATCTTTTAATAGAAAAAAATAGTTCGGATTACAAGGGGCGCCGGATTAGCCAGGGGCCGGATAACCGGGGGTCCACTGTATATATATATATATATATATATATATATATATATACAAGAATTGCTCGTTTAAATATATAAGATATGTCTATTACAAATTGGTAGAATAGGATGATTTTTTCAAAAGTTTCCACCAAAAATACTTTTAAATTGCAAATACTATACAAATATTTATTACTTTACAAATTTTTTTCCTTGTCGAAAAACAAATTAAGAACTTTTTTTTCTCAAATTAAATTTTCATTTGTCAAAACTCAAAAATTATTCAAACCTAACTTAACTTTTTATTAAAAAAATATGTTCATCAATTGCAAATTTTTAGAAAATGGTGATAATAGTCTACAGTACAGAGAGAGGGTATAGTTTCGTGATTAACACACTTGCGAAACTTCTTGAGTGACTTCATTTCAGTGTAACCTACCACATTTACATTTACGAAAACTGGGGCGTTTTCAATATGGAGAAGAAGGGAAACATGCCATATAAACGACCTATTTTAAAAATATAAACAACCGTTTGCTTTTTCCTTAAATGCAAGGTATATGAATATAATAAGAGAGAATAATAGTGGCCTACAAAATTATTAGGTCGTTTGGTGTGACCTCCACCCCCAATATTTCGGAAACACGGGGGTTTGAAAATTTATGAACAACCGGCTAGTTTTTATACAATTGTTAAATATAAGTAAAATTAAATGTACATACTGGTCTACATATTTCGTGAGCCGTTTTCTCAAACCTACACGCCTTAAACATGTCAGTAAGGACTATATGTTTTATTATGCTAACGCCCCAACTTCCAAAGTTTTCGTAAATAAAAATATTGTAGGTTACACTGAAATGAAGCCACTCTCGAAGTTTCGAGAGAGTGTTAGCCACGAAATCATAACCCGCTCTGTACTGTAGACTATAAGGTTTCCAACTAGAATATTTTTAACTTGCAAGTACTAAAAATAATAAAACATTTTCCCCATTAAATTTCCTGCAAGTATTAAAAATTAATCGTTTAGGGAAAAATAGACTTTTCCTGTTTGGTAAAACCTCCGCGTATAAAAAAACTCAAGTTTATTTTCTTTCAAAAAAAAACTCGTATTCTATGGATTTTTGTATTATCTGTTCCGTTTACGGACTTTTATTACGGTGGAAATTTTCTTTAAATCCACCCCACAAGGGTTTGTTTACATTTTAGAGGAGCTAGAAGAAAGATCAATTTGTTTTAATACATTTACCATCCTTTGGACCAATCCATTTACCATTAATAATACAAATTTGTTTAAATCTACCAGATTTTCTAAATCCATTTTTAGGACATGTTAAATGGCATACCGTCCCTGATGAAAATTGTGTTTGATATTTTGAGGTATACTCTTTATTATTATAGCACTGAATGTAACCATATTGTGGTTGTTCTAATTTAGCACATGAACTATTTTGAAAATGTTCATCATTTTGAAATATTTCACCAGTTTTAACACATTTATATGAACCAATTGTATTTATACAGCCCAATTTACATGATTCACTGATTTCAGGATCATCGCATTCATTGACATCTGCGAAAAAAAGGAATTTTTTAATATAAAACTTAACGCTAAAATAAAAAATTAATTTTATTGGGACAATTTTTTATTGCAATATTCAGTAAAAAATATTTTTTAGTTTTAAAGAACAATTATTTGGAAAAAAATCTAAGTGTAGGAAGTTATTTTTAAAATATCAGACAGGTGCGAGAAAACGGTTTTTCGTACAAGGAAAAAAAGTCGGATTTTAATAAAACAAAACAAAATAAAAAATGTCTAGCGCTTAAAAAGGACGAATCAAATGAGACTAGTTGAAGTCAAATCCGTTCGAAATTTTAAAAGAAAGCACGGTTCTATCGTTTTACGTAAATTGTTCGGCTTGTATGCCTCACACGAAATCCGTTTCACGCTCAAGATGTAGCTTTTACTGGCATCTTTTTGTAAGTTTCCTCCAATATTGCAGGTTTGTTGATATAGACGCGAATCTCTAAGCCATTAGATTTCTTTTTGTTGGATTTTCTTAAGAGTCGCGTCTATGCATATGAATAATTTTATAGCCCAGATAAAACCCGAAGCTTAACCTGTGAAATGTCATCGAAAAATACCTTGAACGAATCAACTACTACAGAAGGTCCAGAGATTATAAAAATATAACATAAATTTTGCGTAATTTTTTTAATTAAAGTTACAAAACTCAATTTAGAATTGACGTATGCTCAAAATGGATTTTTTATTCTATACAAAGAAGTTAAAATATTACCTTTGCACGTTTTCCAATCATTATCCAATTGATATCCAATCGGGCATGTACAAAATGCATTCCATACAGTATTTATACAAATATGTGAACATCCAGCTTTTGAACATAAATCCATTGTTCCACAAGTGCGGCCATCTTGATTTAAGTGTGTACCTGGTAAGTTTTCACAGCCACATTCAAAACTACCATTCGTGTTTTTACATGTATCCTGACAATGGCCATGTCCATTCCGTAGCAAACACTCGTTAATATCCTGACAGGTTTTACCATCATCTCCAATACGATATCCTTCAGGACATTTACATCGATATGATCCGGGCATATTGTTACACATATGTGAACAATTTCCATTGTCAATTTTACATTCATTTATATCTGAAAATCATTGTAACAATATAGTATAGTTTATTATCTAGGATACCTACATCAAGTTACATTTTACAAATTTGATAAACAGCTACATATCTTGGGAAATTGTATTATTATACCATGTATATGAAATATATCAAGGTATACTTAGTTTAGTCCCGAGCTTGTAACGCTTAAAAATATATAAATTTTGGTATGAGTGTTCATAAAATCACCTAATTAGTCCATTTCCGGTTGTCTGTCTGTCTGTACAAAACAAGAATCAAGTTAAAATTTTTACAGCGTGTTCAGGGCGTAAAAAGTGATATAGAGTTGGTAGATGAGCAACATAGGTCAAATTTTTTTTGTAAAGCGTTGGAGATAGAACAAAAGTTTAAATGTAAAAAAATGTTCGTTATAAAAAAATTAACAACTTTTGTTTTGAAATATTTTTTTGTTAACATCAATGTGGCGTCGCATTAAATTAAATATGGCGCCCTCTAGAGGACATAAAGTTATGATCGAAAAACAAATTTCGATTTAATTATAGCGTGTTTGGTATCAAATTGAAGGGCGTAATTAGCACTTTTCACAAAAATATATATTGTTATACTTAATCACGAAATTATAACCGCCAAATAGTTTAAATTGTACGTATTTTCGCCTGTTCCCTCCGAGCTTCTAAACTACTTATTATAATTTGACAAATGAGGTATTGTTAGAAGCGTCTTGATCGCCCACTGATTAAAGGCTATATGGCGTCACATTAAATTAAATATGGCGCCCTCTAGAGGACATAAAGTTATGATCGAAAAACAAATTTCGATTTAATTTGAAAAACTGTTCAGTCTCCTCGGTACTTATGTGACATCCGATATAATATTATGATCCATAAAAGATAAAATTCGCGACATGGCGACAAAAAGATATTAATTAATGTAATTATAACTATGTTTAGTTATATACTAAATATTAGCTAATTAACAAAAATAATAATTATGTGCAGAATTCTATATATAGAAGTTTTATTTAATTAAGAAATTGTATATAATAATTATCTCATTATTAATATTCTTATTTTAAGACGGTTCTATACACATTTTTCAATGGCGTGAAATCATTATTTGATTGGCGTGAAACTTTATAATTTTCCTCTTAAATATTCATTGGTGGAAAAAAATATAAAGAAAAGCGGTTATCCAGATAAGAATGGTTAAAGTTACATTTAAATATTTCAAGCACTGCGATTATTCCCTTTACTTTATCGATTTGAAATTTGGATATGTTATAGGTACTCATATTCTACTTTCCCTGGTTACCTTCATCTTTCGAAAATCCTGTTAATTTTCCCAATTTTCATTGTTCACATTCAAGTATAGTGGAATACGAAAAAATACCTAAGTGTTAACAATGAAAATTGTAAAAATTCACAGGATTTTTGAAAAATAAAAGTAACCAAGGCACATCAAAAGTTGATTATTTTTTTATAAGGAACATGTTTTACATTTATTCTTCTGTTCAATCTCTAACGGTTTACAAGATGGGTCCTACGGACCCAAGACCCAATTGACCTATGTTACTCATTTACGAACTCTGCCTCACTTTTTAGGTCCTAAGCACGCTATTAAAATTTCAACTTGATATCTCTTCGTTTTTGAGTAATCGTGATGACAGATAGACGACAGACAGACAGACAGACAGACAACCGGAAATAGACTAATTAGGTGATTTTATGAACAGCTATACCAAAATTTTGTTCATGGTATCAATATTTTTATGCGTTACAAACTTGGGACTAAACTTAATATACCTTGGTATATTTCATATACATGGTATAAAAAGTATAAAGTGCAAAATATAAAATATTCATATATTTACCCATACAACGAATCCCATCTTTAGCTAAACGAAATCCACGATAACACCCACATGTTGATGTGACGTCATCTAAACATGAATGATCACAATATTTATTACCGCAAATCATATAAAAATTTTGACGTAATAATTTTTGTAATAAAACACTTGAATCATTTCGTAATGGTGGCTTTTGATTCTGTTGTATCTTATTCAATTGAATTTGTTGTTTTAGGATATTTTGTTCAGTAATTGTATCCTTAGGTATAATCTTTACGATATTTGTTTCATTCGGAACGATAATGGTATCACCAACTGAAGTAATATTTTTTTCAATTACTGTTAGATTTAAATCTTTTAAAATGGGTTTTTTATCCTTATTAAGTTTATGTTTCTTTTTATCCTTTCCTTTATTCTTTTTGTTTTTTAATTTATTTTTTTTATGTTTTTTAAATTTTTTTTCAATAGCACCACTATTTAACGATTTTAATTCAATTGTCGGTTGTTTATCAACTTTCTCGGTCGATTGTTGATCGGCAAGTAATAACCGTTGACGCCTTCTTAATTTTCTATTTTTACGACGTTTTTTTAATCCTTTGCGAGGTTTTTTAAACACTTTCTTGGTTGTTATAAATGATTCAGTGGTACTCTTGGGTAATTCGAGTGCTGTACCGTTGAAACTTTGCCATTGAAAGATATTCCTTGTTGATTTATCGATGCCATTTGGTTTTTTTGTTACTAAATAGCGTACAGCTGAAAATCTTACGTCCGTTGAATTACTTATGCTGTCAGAAAAAGCTGAAAATAAAAAAATTTAATATTAATTTCATTCAGATATTATTTTTAAGCAGGAATGAACTCTCGATAAGCAGAATATTATTTCCAAATAAATTATGTTATTGATTTTTCTCTTCATATTTTTATCTTAAAGAAAAGTACAGGTAAGGTTGGAACCCAGATTCTCTACCGACCTTTAATTATAATAAACGTAAACGTAAATTTAAAAAAAAACAGTTTTTGGTTGAAAAGACGGGCGTAGCTCGATATGCTAATGAGAAATTTCTGCAGTTTCCTTTGATAAATTTCAAACTATTTTTCACTTCAATGGGAAACTGCGGTGGGCATACGTGGCACAACTTTGTTTATATTTCCAGCAATTTTACGGTTTATAATAAAATTTTAATAATTTCTAATACTTCGCGTTAAAATTTTAAGGGAAAAAGTGCTAAAACATTTAAATTTAAATCCCTAGTTTGAGACTCATAATCTTACAAAAAGATATTACAAAATGGCATAATTGAAACGCAAAAATGGCGCAAAATCCTGGAATTTTAGATTCCAGAGAAACTTTAACTGATTCTAACATGCCTTCTTTGATTCTGTCAAAGTTTAGAAGTTAAACCAGGAAGTTATCGATTTAATAAAAAAAAAACCCAATTGCAACTTTATTTGTATATATGACATAATAAATAGCCCAGTATGTGTTCTAATTCAATAACAAAACAAATGACAATGTAAATTTCCTGGTGAATAAAAAATTATATTTTTGTTTACGCAAATTTAGTGATGATTTATGATATTAATTATTGCTACAATTAATTCTTGTTTATTTTTATAGTCATAACTCTCATTTTTTTTGTCTTGTAATTTTTAGTTCAGACAAAATTGGCGCATAAAAAAAATAATCCAATTGTGTAACGTCAAGCAATCTTTTTCTAATAAAAGACAGAAATTATATTTTCTTTTTGGCATAAAAATAATTATACTTTTTGTTTTTCTATGCCAAAATTTTCTACCGCACAATTTTTCTATTTCCATAATATTTCTTATTTCTTCTGAATTCACAATATACTTTTAAATAATGCTACATAACAAAAAACCTTCTTTAATATTGTTTTACTCTTTAGTAATTCTACTTTTAAAGACTCGAATTTTAAAATATTTATGGTTTTAAGAATCTATGCTTTGAAAAATTCTACTCTCAAAGAACATTATACTCCTGTCAAATTCAATTCTATAATGTGTCACAAAAAAAGAAAAACTGTTCCAATATTTTGGGTAAGGATGAGTAATAATTTCTTTTTATAGAATAAGCCTTCCCTCAATTCTTTAGTAAAATAAATGTAAATTTTTTTTGTCCTTTCTAAATTCTTCTTTTCTTAAGTTTCAAAAAAACCTTAAGTATTACTTAGAAGAATTGATGATTGTAATAAAAAGTGATGCATAGAGCAATTACTGACTGATATGTGCAATATATTTTTCCCTTCAACTCTTCTTTTCAAAAAACAGTTTTTTTGAAAAATATAAAGCTGAAAAGGAAAATGCCTAATTCACTTAAAATAAAACTTTTTATATAGTGTAGGAACAAACTATGGAAATCATTTTGAAAACCGCTTGGAAAATTATGGTTTACGCCAAGGACTTTTCATCGTGAAATGAACGATTGACTTGTATACCGAATGAATTGTGTTTAAATCAATTTATAAATGCGTTCAATATTTACATTTTCTATTAAAAACATTTTTATGACTCAGTCTATGCATGCGATGTGCCGCATACTTACATAATATTAAGCTAATAAATTATAATAATAAAAACCCTATATATTTTTATTAATTAATTGACTGACACCAAACATATGCTCTGACAGTAAACAAAGAGCGTACAATCGAATTTAATGATTTGTTATTATTAGTTTCTTTTCTAATGTTATATTATGCTCACACAATATTGACAATATTGACTTAATTGTAAATTATGGCTACCATATTAATAATATAAAGTGTCATTTACAACTTTTTTCATAAAAGTTTAATCAAGGATCAAATCAAAATGATATTAGCATCAATTTGGCTATTACATAGTTATTATTATATAAATAAAATTTGCTAATCGAAAACCTAAATTAGAAATAAATTGGCAGTATATAGTCGGTGCGGTAAGTACTGAAGTCGTATGAGTGCGACCCCTGTAGTCCACTCGACTACCTTCCCAGGCGGGGAAAAAACATTAAAAAGGTCTTGTTAGCCTTCATAGATTATTCTTCGAACATGTACTGCAGCTTATGCTGGAACGATCATGATATCCATAGAGAAATGATGTGTTTTATCCATTTTTCAGATTCTGTTTATTCAGTTTTGTTTAGTTTTTTTATTACCATTAAAAAACAGCTCAACTAATTCTGCTGAAAACTCTTTCAGTTCTTAAATACGCGATTACGCGTTGAATAAGCCCAGTCACATGTTAATGTCATAACTGGTTCGCAAGATAATCGTGGCGAAAGAATCCGAACGAACACACACACACAGACATCACATTGAATAGGTTTGATTCTGATATTGTGGCCTTGAAACCACGGAAATATGTAAAACTGGAGATTTTCAAAATCGGCCCCATTACATTAACTTCCTCTGGGAAGTTAATAATTGTTATTTATTCTTTGTGTAGGATATTCTAAAAAGATCGAAAATGGAATATTTGCTGCTTTAGAGAAAGCTGTTTTAACAAAAAAGTCTATACATTTTTTTGATCTGATGAAGGGTAGGTAAGACTAATAAGATTTGTTTAATTGTTAAATAAATGAAACCACTGGAATCAACAGCATAATTTAATTTAATAACCTTAAAACCACATATATAGTTGACACATTTTTATTGATACATGTGATTCTACCTTTTGCACTAATTTTTCTTTCTTATGGGGATACGAATCTAAGATACTATAAACAAAAAAAAACTTTTGTGTTTATAAGTCTATTCTTGCCTAATAAGCTCCCTTTATAAGTTTCCAGAAATAATCCCGGTAAAGTACTTATCATCTCTTGGCTGAGATATTAACATTTTTGAATTATAGCAGCAGAATTTTTGACTTAAGTATAGAAGTACAGAAGCTACTAATAAAAAAATTAATTAAGATATGTTTAACGTAAAATCTATTTTTTCGATTTTAACCAAATTTCGATTAGCCTGCCGTATATATTAAAAGACAAGAAAAGAAGATCGAAACATGAAAATCAAAAAATTAAAATATGCGTTTAATTTTCCCTAATCTGGCATCTCTAGACTGACATACGCTGTTCGATCGACATAATTTTTCAGTTAGTAGCTCCTAATCTAATTTTTTAGTAGGTACCCTAAAATGAACTCACTGGCATTTTGAAAATTTAATCTCAAAATTAATCTATAATAATGCACTAGATTTGGTCTATAAACAATAGCGCCGTGCGCCTACAATGTTATTTTAAAATGGATATAACAATAAATAGTCCTAGTCAATGACATCAATAATATAATATGATAAAGTGTTGTACCTTGTTGATAATGCTTCGTGGATCGCCCTTCAGTCTCTTCAGAGATATTGCAATCTATGAGGCAGCAACTATATAAGTGACAAAATTGTTAGACGATATGCAACCGAAAGAATGGTTGCCCATTCATGTGTTTTTTGTTTTCAAGAAGAATAAAGTAAAATTTTCGAGAATTTAAAAAGTTCTTTTTTTGTTATAGCCCTGCAAACCACTTAGTACAAGAAAAAAGTAGTCAAAAGTCCTATTGATTCTGATTTAATAAAATATCAGCAGTTAATCTAAACTGTTATTGAAGGCTATGAGAGAGAGGAAGCTATTTAAGAAAAACTAAGCTTTTCAATGATTCAATGGCATACCTACTATGTTGATGTTCCTTAGAGTGAACTGTGATCATTGTATTATTATATTTTGAAAAGAGCACCTACAAGTACGTTAGGATTTGATCCATACTCCATTATGGTATTGTAACATGGATCACAAATTAAAACAAGCTGATCATGTGCTTGCGACTCTTTTTATCCAAATGTCCACATCATCAATTTCCCAGATAATAAGTATAATATTAATTATTGTTTTTATAACAAATGTGTAGCTAAGTCACGAACCACATCACTTCAAGTGTCAACATCCGACACTTTTGCAACCATTTTTTTAATACAAATTCATATTTTCAACTTTACTAATTATGAAAATCTACAGTTTCTTAATATTTACAGAAAAATTTTTACTTTTATATTTACCCTTCTCCCCAACGTCGGAATTTCGATTTGGATTTTCAAGCTCATAACTTTCCTATAACTATAAACATTTTTAAATTCTCAAAACAAATTCAATATGGCGATATGAGAACAGCTATTTCAGTTAAAATTGTAACCAAATAATGGCTTTAAAAAACATTTAAATGTAAATTGTGGTCTAGGTGCAACACTCTCCCACAATATCTGAATATTTATAGCTCATTAGTCTTTTTGAATTTTAAAAATTTCTTTAAATATACATATTATTTCCCACTCACAGGCATACTTACAGAAGACATCTTCATCTTCATTATTATTATTATTATTATTATTATTATTATTAGTAAGCAAAACGAATATTTAATGAAGTTTAGTTCATCATCCTCTCACATTCCACAAATAATATTAATGTTAGATAAACAATAATTATTAATTATAGATCATTTATACCGCCTGCAAGAGAAGTCAATAATGTATGTTGTACAGAGATATTAAGAATGAATAACTGCAACAGAGTCTTTTTTTATAAAAAACTGAATTCTATTCATCTTGTTTCGTGTATTTATTTATCTAAAGCTTATAAAGAATAGAACTGACAATAAAAGTGAAAATTAGCTAGATAACGTCAGTCTGTATAGGAAAATTTTACAATCGTTCTAGACGAATCTAATGATCGAAATTTGCAATTTAGCAGTTTACAAGATTTGCTAAAACATTTTGACAAGTACTTCATTTTTCGTCCCATTTCGTTTTTAAATTATCTCCCCTCGAAATCTGGTTAATCGATAAATGTGATTCCTTTTAATTCGAATTTTCCCCCGCTAAATCTGATTGTTGTACAAAAAGTTGAATGTTATATTATTACAGATTTCATAAATATTTGATTATGCAGATGGAAAGTTTTATTTTTATCGCTTAAAATGTATATTTGCCCAAAGGTATAATTCTCAACAAAAAAATGGAAGTTTTTAGAAAACCTTGTTTTACTAGAAAATTAGAATAAAAAAAATAGCTTTTAGTTTAGCATTAACTAAACTTTTAAGAACACGATCTTACTAAAGTTTGTTGAAAGTGAGGTATCACAATCAATCATTCAAAATAACTCGTTCTATATATGATATATTCCCATATAATTATATATTATTTACACAAATTATGCGTTATATTGTACAATAATATAGCTCAGAATTATTGATAATGATTGGTTTCATAGTGAATAATTCACATTATTTTAAATATTTTATCCATTAAATCTTTAGCATGTTACAAAATGACTAACCACTAGCGATATTTCGATATGTTTAATAATCACTGAATCATTGTTTCTTGATGAAAAATAAAAGTTTTATCTTAAAAAGACAAGAAAAATTAGAGTTTAAAGATATGGTCGTAAGCATTCGATCTGAAGGAATTGATTTTTAGGTTTTGTAGAACTGGTAAAAACAGAAACTTTAATTCATTCTAACATTCATGGTCTTGTCATGAATGTTACTCCTGACATTGCAGGTTTTAAAATTTTAATAAATCATTCGACCACTTTTTTCCCATATACTTTAGCGTTAAGTCATTTTCAAATTTTTAAACTAAATAAGAGTAAGGGCCAAGGGGTGTTATAAGTTTGACCGCAATGTGTGTGTGTGTGTCTAGCGAATAAACGAGTGAGCCGATTTTGATTTTATTTGTTTCGTTCGAAAAGTAATTTAATGGAGACTGTTATAAGCTATGTTTCAAGTGCGAGTTTAGGGTTCCGTAACCGAAAAAATTCAAAAATTGGCGATGATTTTCAAAATCGGTTCAGTTTGTAAAAGGCTTTAAGGAAAAAGGTAATTTAATGGAGAGTGTTCTTAGATATGCTTCAAGCGCGAGTTTAGGGTTCCATAACCAGAAAATTTGTCGGGGGTTTGTTTTAATGTTGTAAATTTCACTTATTAATAGTAATTTTTCCAATACTTAGATAATCAGTATACACCAGTTAAATCTTATCCCAAAAAATGTATTGAGGCTTAGATCTAGATTCTAAATCCCAGATACCAAGGATAAAGAATACAAAACTGAAACAAAATTGAACAATGGAGCTTGGAATTGTATATTTTCTTGAGCGACAGGCTATCAAACAAACAATCTCGTAGTTAAAATTTCCGATCCTTTTAAAATACAGTTTCAAATTCAAGGTAAACTGGCTATCCCATATACGTCACTTACTAAGCATATGTGGATAAGGACCTTCCTAGTACACTTGTTTAGAAATTATTTATTTTTAACATACACACATTTTTAACATACACAAAATTTATATAAAATTTTTTTTTATAGTTTTTCAACATGTACACTTTTTATACCATGCATATATGTAATATGCAAGGTATAATAAGTTTAGTCCCAAGTTTGTAACGCTTAAAAATATTGATGCTACGCACAACAGTATAGGTGTTCATAGAATCACCTAATTAGTCCATTTCCGGTTTTCCGTGCGTCCGTCCGTTCGTCCGTCTGTGGACACGATAACTCAAAAACGAAAAGAGATATCGAACTGAAATTTTTTCAGCGTACTCAGGGCGTAAAAAGTGAGATCGAGTTCGTAAATGAGCATCATAGGTCAATTGGGTCTTGGGTCCGTAGGACCTATCTTGTAAGCCGTTAGAGATAGAACACAAGTTTAAATGTAATGTTCCTTATAACAAAATAAACAACTTTTGTTTGAAACATTTTTTCGTAAACATCATTGTTTACCCGGGAGGGCCCAAAATAGGCGGAAATCTTCAAATAGTATGTACTATACTTGATTATCAGTTATGTATGTGTCACATGTATGTATGTGTTATGTGATAAAAAAATTAAAACTGACTATGCATGGTATTTCAACAATTAACTCAGTCAATTGTTTGTTTTCACTTGTTTTTAGTGAAACACATATTGTTGAGGTGATAAAACAAACCGTATAGTACATCATCAAAGAAGTTATTACTAGTTATTTATTTATTTAAATAACAATTTGTTAAAAACACATAATTTTTTATACATTTTTTTAAAACTCATCAACTATATTTCGAAAGTTTTGTTTTTGTATTTATTTTTTTTTATTTTTTTTTATTTTATACTCACTGATTAAAGTTTAACGATTCAAAACCATTGGTGTTGAAATAAAAGTTATACGTGTAATTTGTTTTTGTTTTTATATTTCATTTCATGAATTCATTAATTAGAAGAATTTCTTTGTTCGATATGTCGCAATATGTCGCAAATTGTTTTCCATAAGTAAATTGTTTCATTTGAATGAAAGGATGAAATTTTCACAAGTCAAAAAATTCGGCTTAAGTTAAATTTGTTCTAACAGAAAGGTTAGAGTATTTGCATGATAAAAGGAAGTAGTTCCAACTTTTAAACTAGAAATTAGCCATTTTTTTGTCTGTCATGTGAATTTTCTCACTTTTGCTTTTTCAGACAACAAGTTAAATACTATTTTGGAGGACTTTGATGTACCAATCGGCCAGGTATGTTTGTGATTAAAATCATACTTGAGCTAAATATTTATATCATTTTCTTTCGATAATTTTATTTTCTATTCGATATTTAAGATATAACAAGTGAAAACAAACAATTGAGTGAGTTAATTGTTGAAATACCATGTAGGCATAGACAATGTTGATTTCTCTGTCACATTACACATACATGCATGTCACACATACATTAATATATTATTTACACAAATTATATAGCCATAACATACATACTATACAATTTGCGCATAATTTGCGCTCTCTTTGTAAACAGTGATGTATACAAAAAAATGTTTCAAACAAAAGTTGTTTATTGTTTTATAAGGAATATTTTTTACATTTAATTTTTTTTTCTATCTCTAGCGGTTTACATGATGGGTCCTACGGACCCAAGACCCAATTGACCTATGTTGCTCATTTACGAACTTGACCTTACTTTTTACGTCTTCAGCACGAAATAAAAATTTCAACTTGATATCTCTTTTCGTTTTTTAATCGTGATGACAGACGGACAGACAGACGACAAGCAGACGACAGACAGACAACCGGAAATGGACTAATTAGGTGATTCTTTGAACACCTATACCAAATTTTTTTTCGTAGCATCAATATTTTTAAGCGTTACAAACTTGAGATTAAACTTAATATACGATGTATATTTCATATATACATGGTATAAATATCAGAGTCCAAAATCCAAAAACGAATCCATATTTTGCACTTTCTAGTAGAATTCAACGCGGGGGCTTTGACCAATAAAGTGCCAATTTGAATTGTAATTTAAGTAACTTTCATAGAAATTGTAATTAATTAAAAGATGATTAATAAATTAATTTTAAAATTAAACGTAGTAAATGATCCCTCTATCGCAGATATGTGACGTACATTGACTTCGAAAAAAGTTTCCGATATGATCTAAGAGCGTAATTAAGATCGACTTTTACCCATCTGCTTAAAAATGAAAGTTATTTTTTATGAAATAAAAAATATCATAAAATGTGGTCAAGATCACCTTAGTAAAAATGTCAAAAGTAATATTTTTTGGAATTTTTCGCCAACTTGCTTGTCTAACGACTTTCGGAAAACAGATGTTTGCTAGATGGGTGAAGGTTGATACTAATTCCACCAGGACCATATCCCTTATGAATTAAAATTAAATGATATTTTTATGTAGATTTGAAAATTAAAATATATTTGCTTAAAATTAAGATTTTTGAATACTTACTTAAATATTAAAAACTAATTTATAAACATTAAAATCTTTTGTTTGATACAATGGTTTCTTTTTTTAGAAAAAAAAAAATGAACAATAACAATTTATACAATAAATTGCTTTTAAATGACATTTTCAAAGTAAACAAATATAAATAATTAAAATTAAAATTTTGTTCCTAATCTTGTTTTTAATCTCACATATGGGTTATACAATAGCAATCGAATCAAGCGAATTACACAATAAAATCAAGGAGGATAAAATTTTAACAAAACAGACAATTGACTGAGTTTATTGTTGAAATACCATGTATAGACAGTGTTGATTACCTACTCTATCACATTACACATATACATATACATGTCACACATACATAACTGATAATCCCATATTAATACATACTATAAAATTTGCATCTATTACGTGCCTTCGTGAGTAAACAGTGGTGTTTACAAAAAAATGTTTCAATCAAAAGTTGTTTATTTTTTGATAAGGAACTTTTTTTACATTTGAATTTTCGTTCGATCTCTAACGGTTTACAAGATGGGTCCTACGGACCCAAGACCCAATTGACCTATGTTGCTCATTTACGAACTCGACCTCACTTTTTACGTCCTGAGTGCGCTGTAAAAATTTCAGCTTGAAAATTTTTTCGTTTTTGAGTTAAAGTGTTCACAAACGGACGGACGGACAAAGAAAATGAACTAATTAGATGATTCTATGAACACATATACCAAAATGTTTTTCGTAGCATCAATATTTTTAAGCGTTACAAGTTTGAGACTTAACTTAATATACTATGTATATTTCATATATGCACGGTATAAAAATTCGCTTAAAATAATTTTAAATTGAAATATCTTTTTTGACTACCCCTGTATTTTTTTTACTAGTTTATAAGCGTACAAAAAAAAGACTATTATTAAATTCTATTAAAATTTTATGGGGTCAAATAATGATATTTCACTCGTACTTAAGGCAATGGGTAGGTGTATATAAGAGTAGTAGGTATATGTCACATTAAAATAATATGATTATTTCTTAATGTTTTTAAATAAACTATCGATTACTTAAATCAACAATAACCGATAAGTAATCATTACCTACAAATTGTTATAAAATACAAATCTGACACAACAATAAATATTATTTTATTAGGTATGTTTTAGTGAACTATTTAATTTTCATAGTCCTAGCTGTATGTTGAATAAACTGGGGCTAAACTACAAGCAAAGTTAGGTATTGGCTGTCCACGAAGGACTTGCTTAGACTATAGAGCCCATTGTGATACCATATATGTGTTTTACCACCTTTACGCTGATAATTACATTTATGAGCTCCTCAATTTCAGAAGCTGAGTGCGCCCCCTTCATGCATATACCATGCACTACACCAGCCCATCACAACTATTAATTATATTAATTTTGTTGCGACGGCGGGAATCAAACCCTCTACCCAAAGCATACCGCGGACGGAATTGGTTACACCTTAACCAACTGAGCTAATAGGGCGACAAGCAAAGTTAAAAACAGTAAAAAAAATTCCTGGTTGGCTATATCCTTGACACAGCCGTAAGTATTAAATGGATACCTCTATATATAAGAGGATGTTCGGGCCATCGGAAAAAAAATACGAATTACAAAGAATCAATTTTACAATAATAAGAAATTTATTGATCCGATTTCTATAAACTATTTCCAGCACGGGTTGTTTTTAATCGTTTTGTTCAAAATCAATTTAATTTTTTTTTATTTCATATTATTATTGCCTTATCAGATTCAATTAAATTATACACCTACGTAATTTGTTATAAATAAAACATATACAAAATAATATTCATATTTTATATATTGTTCAATTTACAATAGGAGACTATGAATTAATTATTTACATTGATATAATATCATTTTTAGTCATACATTCCCCGAAAATATAGACTTATGCAATGTATCGAAGGTCAACGGGAAGGGAAAGGGAGCTTATAAAAAATTTAAAGCTTTACACACCTTCACGGCAGGTTGAAAATTAGTGGCGTTCTCATCGCTTCCACCATATATATATATATATATATATATATATATATCTATATATATATATATATATATATATATATATATATATATATATATATATATATATATATATATATTGCAACTCAATTTTGAAGTTGACAATGCAAGTCCTTATTTCTCATCACTTCTACCATGTTTTATATACATGCATTTTTAAACTTTAAATTAAAAATTAGAATAAAAAAATACTTTTTAAGGACAAGCTTTTACTGTACTAAAATGTAGAAAATAATTTTTTTAACATTCACTCATACATGACGATTACTAAAAGCGAACAAACATATTTACATACATACGTTGAGGTTCTTCGAATCATTGTTGATATTTTATATAGAGCCCCTCAAGCTTTTATTCATAATCATGTATGAGTCACTCCTAAAAGAAATTATTTTCTACTTTTTAGTACAATAAAAGCGTGTCCTTAAAAAGTATTCTTTTTATGTCGGTATTTCTACATTAAATAAATCTATTGAAAAATGTCATGTTTTTTCGCGATTTTTATTCCATTGCAAAGCACCTTACTTACAATAAGAAACAATAAATAAGAAGGAAATATGACTTAAGTAATGGAGCTCTGTTGCCCATGAGTTTTTAATAATTCCTTCAAAAGTGAATTATTAAACTGAACAAGTACCTAGTAATTATTTATTTAATAATTTATTATAGAATAAATGAAGTTTCTAATTCTTTTTTCATTAAAATCATCACGATTTCTTTATTTATTTTCATCAATTTTGCTTTAAACAATCCAATTGTAATATCTGTGAAATAAATCTTATTTAAGATACGGGCAAGATAAATTATACGGGTATCACTGTCATCTTATTAAATATATTATAAAAACCGAAAAAAAGTACCGAATCCACAAAATAAGCGCCACGAAATCAATTTATTCCATATTAAGTTATAGTATTTATAACTTTCTGTTATGATTAAATACTAGTTTAGTATTCAAATTAGATTTGTAAGATTTTTTCCAATATTTATATAATTAATCTTATATAATATTACCTACTTTAGCAAGTTTTTTCCTGACCTACCTTTATCTTCCTTGTTTCATCTTATGTTTATATCTTAAAGAAATAATTTGAACGAAAAAATATCATAAATTTAAATATATTTAATTAATAAGTTTATTAGGCAAACATGATTATGCCTCATTTGATCCACAGATATTAGAGAGAACTAATCATTCCCCAAAACATATAAATTAAGTTTTCGCTATAATTTAAAGAATAATCATGATTTATGTTGTGAATGACCAAATTAATCTTTTCGAACAGATAATAGTCTTGGACATATATAGTGTTTTGTGCATCTGACCTTTTGAGTTTACTATTAACTAGGACCTACTTAAATAGAAGACATAAATTATAATAAAAGGAATTTTTACAATTGGCTCTTATTGATTCTCTAACAATTTATCTATATCAGTATTATAAAAGAATGTCTAGCATTTTAATTGGAATATATTATTATATGCATTTAATAATTATTGAAAATGTTTATCGAAATCTTATATAAAGATTAGGTATATTCAAAGAAATTCGTTATGTTTCTTGTTTCGCTTCAAAAAAAATTCATTTTATTACTTAATAACGCAATCAAGGAGCTAATATTCAACGAACTAAATTCCGTAAAAGCTCACATCGTTTAATCATAGTATTATTTAACTATAGAACTTCCCTAACTCAATTTAGAGCTGTTTTTTAAATAATATTTGGCACATGCAAATTTTTTGTATTTGAGACTACTCAAAAATGGTTTCTGACAAAACATTTGCTATTAAAGGCTTTTTTACAGAAATATATAAAAGGCAGGCAGGGTAAGTTATTTGTTAGTGGCAGGTATTTACCACAGCTCTAAGTAGCACAGATTTTCTTGGTCGGCCAACTTCACTTGAAAGCCATGTCCGTAACTCACGAACAAAAGCACTTGCGATAATCTAAGTAAGCCTTAATTTTTTTACACTCTAATTATTGAAACATAGACAATATCCGCGATTCTGGATGACTCAAAATCGCGTGGTCTGCAATCTTTACCTGACATTGGTAGACCATAAACGTAACTCGAGAAAAATGGCACGTACGAGACTCAAACTGAGCCTAAAGTTTACCATAAATTAACTGCAAATTATATTTGTGAATTAACTGAAAATTATTTCAGAGAATGTAAGTGGGCTTAAAGTTAATTAGAATAACGCTTGGTTCTGTATTTTGATTAGCGGCGAATTTCTGCATTTCACGGATAATTGAAAAATATTAAAAATGATCATGTCAAATTTCAGAAGATATATTCTTAACAATTATTATAATTCTTATTTAATTCTCTCTGTTTGGATAATGGCGGCAAGTACCGCCGACCAAAATGTTTTTTTTCAATGGATCATGATAGACAGCAAAACTAAAGTATAAAATAATAAACAATTATAAGTCTTACCTTCTGATACTAAATACAAAAGCACAAATATAATACAAAAATTATAAATAAAATGAGACATTATTGTAAAATATATAAATCACAAAATATGTACATTATTACAATTTATAAAATTGAGAAAAATACTTTGTATCCAATTGTTATACGAACTACAACAATAAAAAGATTTATCGTTCGTCTTTTTTATATAAAACTATTCTAATTTGATGTTTATTCCGTATGACATCAGAATAATGAATAAAATAAAATTCAACATTCAGATTTGTGTAAGAAACAACTAAGCATGAGATGTAGAATGATTTAAAAGAATAAATATTCAATTTATTTTAAAAAATAGGTCATTCCAAATAACAATTATGAATATTGAACATATTGATATAGCTGCAACTTGCATTACACATATGTACGTTTGTTTGTATACACACTTATTGTGATATTATGATTGTATATCCAACAAACACACTTCAATGTTTTAAGATCACAAATTTTAACCGTAAGCTCATAATTAGTTTTTCAATAATCATGTACGTGTGTTAAAAAAGTACCAAATTTTATACCATGCATATACGTAATATGCAAGGTATACTAAGTTTAGTCCCATGATTCAGTTTTGGCCAACAAAAAAAAACGACACGTAATGAAAATTTTTGAACCATGGTGCCATTTAATTAAAAAAGGGAATTAAGAACCAGCGCACTGATAAATTGCAGTAAAATTGAAATAAAATTCTACTAAATGAAGTAAAATTTCAATGAATATCTAAATGAAAAAAGCAAACAAGAAAAATAAAATGCAATTATAAGTTGTTTACTGCTTTTTTTAAGCCCGGGTAAAAAAAATTATATATAATCATATATAATCATATATAATTATATAAAATTTTATATAGTTTACATATAATTATATATAAATTACATATAATTAGATATACTCATATATAATTATATATAGACGCTCGAGTTTCTTTACTAGTATTTTTAATTTATTTCTTTAAGCTTCTCAAAGCCACCGATAATTTTCGATCTGCACTTATGCAGCAACTGATGTTGTTAGTACATGAACTGCTGCATAAACGATAACATAGACGTATCCACGTCAATAACCTATTTGTGGTCAGTGCTGAGCTACGAGTATAATAGCTGAAATGTCAATAAAAATATACTAAAATCGATTAAGTATGTTGCTAGGGAAAAATTATAAAAATAAAAGGAACTGACTTGGCATCTAATCAACAGCATCCAAAAATATCAGAGTTTCTTGGCCACCTTATAAGAAAGGGGGATTTTTGTGTACCATTTTTAAGTGGGTTCTGTTTATTCTTATGAAATTTTAAGATGCCTATTTATTTTCATTTTTAAGGTTTAAATTAAGTAGAAAAAGGAAAAATTAAAAAAATTTAAAACGATATTGACTATTCCAAAAATTAAAAAGTGTTAATTTTACGTTAAGTGTTAATATATTTTTATTATGAAACTAAATTTTATAATTTAATTCAGATTTTGTGTATTTTAGATAAACCAACATATCCCTCATACATGATAAGTACGGTTTATTTTCTTCCAAACAATAAAATTGATAACAAAGTAATATTTTTAGACATTAATAGAAATTAAAATTAAGAACAAAAAAAAACACATTTTTAAGCGTAGTTTTAGTAACTCGTTCGTTATCGCCAAAGTAAAATTATTGTGCAATTTTGAGCGCTTAATTTTTGTTTAATATGTATCAGATTACTAATAAAACCGTAAGTAAAAATTAATGAACGAATTTTAATGACTAGCACTATTGTATAAGTAATTAAAATAAAGAAAAATAAAGAGTTATAAAAAAAAAGTATTCAAATGGATAAATAATATTTATGACTATATGTGATCATCCTAAAAAAAATATTCATTCTGTATGACCATAATAGTGAAATACGTCGCTAATCATTTACAATGGATTTTTTATTTCATCGATTATTGTAATGGAACTTCACAAAGTTCTTCTTGACGACAAAAAATAATTTTAATCATCGAAAACAGTCGGTCCATAGTCGACCGAAGTAAATTAATTTTTATTTTAAAGTTATTATTATGCTATACAGGCACAGATTCTCATCAAGTCGAGCTAAAATTGTATCCATACGCGCCAGAAATGGGTCAAAATTCCGTACTAAAAAGAAGAAAATAATTTCACGCGGGCACGACTATTTTTAAAAATTTGAGCGCCATTTCCGGTTGTATGCCAGTCTGCCAGTCTGAAATTTTTACAGCTAGCACAGGATGTAAAAAGTGAGTTTGAGTTCGTAAATGAGCAACATAGGCCACTTGGGCACATTCATCTTGTAAACCGTTAGAGGTAGAACAAAAGTTTAAATACAAAAATTATTCCTTATTAAAAAATAAAACACGTTTTGTTTGAAACATTTTTTCGTAAATATCACTCTTTGTCCGTGAGAGAGCACATGTAGGTAGCTTTTTAAACTCTTCTAATTTATAAATGACATTTCAACATTTTTTATACGGAGTATTTCAACAGATTACTTAGTCAATTGTCTATTTTCACTTGTTTATATTAATTTTTTTCTGTATCTCATTCTTATCTAAAAACTAATATTTTTAACGTTACTAGCATAACTTATAAAGACAATATTGCAATTTTAACCACAATCTGGCAGGCACTAAGTTTTTGAGAATTTACAATGTTCTAATTAAATTGAAAAAAAACGATCAATTAATCGAAAAATCGATAAAATCAACAGACAATGTTTCGCAATTGCTTAAAATTTTATTGGTTAGAAATTACAAAAAAACATATTTTTAAAATTAATTCTATTAATAATTTTTACACATTTTCTGAATGTACTACGATACAACTCCCTAATAAAAACCATGTTAATATTTAAGACAATTTTTTCACAAATAAATCCAAAAAAATATCGCATGTAAACAATGTTGAGTAAGTTAAATTATTACCTTGGATGACCGGTTTTTAACAAATTGCTAAAATCTCCTTGAAGATAAAACGATTTTTTTTAAATAAAATTTTTTAAAAACAAATTTTATTTACCCACATTCCTTTATTTTTAGATAGAATGTAATAGAAAAGATGGTGACAAAAATAATAATACCTCAGACAAAAATGTCCGTATAATATTTTCGTCTATAAAAGGAGACGAAGTGAATTCGTTAGCTCAATATTTAAAAATATTTTCGGAAAATAGCATAAATTTAAAGCATATTGAATCTCGTGCTTCCTTAAACGAACATTCGGGATTAGAAATTTTCGTTGAATGTGAACCTTCAGAAAATTTGAACCAAGTAATTTTATCACTTGAGAGTGAAACCTCTCGTATAAGGATCTTAGATAATATTGATGAAATTCCTTCATTTCCACGATGTATTCAAGATTTAGATCAAATAACAAAGGAAATTTGGTCATCAGGTGAATTGGAAGCCGACCATCCGGGTTTCACCGATGAAGCATATCGAAAACGAAGAAAATATTTTACAGATGTTTCAAACAGCTATAAATCTGGTCAACCATTACCCCGAGTGGAATACACTGCCGAAGAAATTGCTACTTGGGGATCAGTATTTCGCAAGTTAATCGAATTATATTCAACTCATGCATGTAAAGAATACAATCAAATTTTTCCATTATTAATAGAACATTGTGGATTTCGTGAAGATAACATTCCACAATTAGAAGATGTATCAAATTTCCTAAAAAGTATAGACTCTTTGTTCCCAAAAATATCTAAGGCTTTTCTTAGTTTTTAATTCAATTTACAGGGCGAACAGGATTTCAATTAGGACCAATAGCTGGTTTAATTTCGGTGCGTGATTTTTTAGCAGCTCTTGCATTTCGAATATTTCATGCAACACAATATATTCGACATCCAAGTCAACCATTATATACACCAGAACCAGATATTTGTCATGAACTATTAGGACATGTTGCTTTTCTTGCCGATTCAAATTTCGCACAATTTGCACAAAATATTGGTTTGGCATCTTTGGGTGCATCTGATGAATATGTCGAAAAATTAGGAGCAGTAAGATATTCTTCAATTATTTTATTTTGTTACTTCTCTTTTAGAACGCATATAAACGCATATATATAGAGCCTGAGTGGCCAAGCGATCAAAGGCGCTAGTCTTTGATCGTTTGTTTATTTAGCGGCAGTGTCAACAATAAAAAGTTTAGGGGGCGGTAGAATTGATCACATTGTCGTTGCTTACATAAGAACGAAGTAACCGACTCCACCCACATAAAAAATGTAATTTTAAATATTATTGTAATTTAATAAATAAAGATGACCAAAAAGTGATGTGGGTGGCCTCTTTTATAAGGCGTTTATGTCAGAGAAACGGAGGTTAACCTTGAAACAAAAAAGGCATAAAAATTCAATCATAAACATACATTTTATTCTTCGTAAAATTCAAATTGGAAAAAAAATTTCTATCTGCGCTCGAACTTCTAACACAACATTATTTTAGTGTTTTTGGGTTACCTTTGAATTTGGATTATGTACTGAAAATGTAAAACTTAAAGCATATGGCGGAGGACTATTAAGCTCATTTGGTGAACTACAATATGCGATTGAAGGAAAAGCAGAAATGCGTCCATTTGATCCAATTAACGCAGCGAAAGAATCTTTAACAATAACTTCTTATCAGCCAATGTATTATGTAGCGGAAAATTTGAAAGATGTTAGGGATCGAATGATGTAAGAAAAATAATTGATTATACTTTTGCTTTCTTCTCACAATACAGTTAATTTTTCAGACAATTTTCAAAAACAATACCGAAAAAATTTGGAATTCACTACAATCCTTATACACAAAATATTGAGGTTTTAACTTCAAAAACTCAAGTACAATCATTACTTGAAAATCTTCATCAGCAAACTGATGTTTTGCTGGATACTTTAAAAAGAGTGTAGGTAATCTCAATCCTCTGTAATAAATATGGTTTATATGTAAAACATCAGACAGATCCTTAAGAATAATTATAAAAAGCTGATTGGAATTTTTATTTGTTAACTGTAAACAACAACTTTCATACATATTTTGATTTTTTTAAATATTCTTGTTTTAAATCTTGGAGAATACTTTTATTTCGTATTATATTCTAAGTTTACAGGTTCGTATTCAACGGTATTTTAAAACAAATATATTCAGTAGTGTTTTCAACACTGGCAGATATACAATAGATCACATTATTTACACCATTCCCAAACTGTTTGACATCTCAAAAAATCTCCGTAAAACGATCAACGACAGATATAAATAAGAGTAAACTATTTATTGTATGTAGTCTGGAAAATTATTAAGTATGTCACAACCTACTCCCTTAGAGGTGAGCCGAAGTATAAGAAAGCTAAGCTGAAAATCAAATATTCTTAAAATATCTGGAAAGCAATTTTGTTACTGTCCAAAACCCACGTTTTATACGTTTCAGTAATTGGCTCATATTATGGACAGTAATTATAGCTCAGACTACTGGTATGGTTGCCAGCCACGAAAAAAGATTTTAATTAAAAAGATTAAATAAATTGCAAGGTTTAGCTAGTAACAAGAACTAGTTTAGTATACTAATCTCAGGAGGACATGGACAACACTTTCAAAGACTTTTTCAGTTATATTGTTATCAACACTCTCAAAAGGAACAGTCTACTCAGTAAAAATACCTTCCACGCAGAAATGCGGTAAAAACATGGTCTCAGACATCCATTCTGTAAATTTGGCACCTTCATCAATAATGTACTGTTTTCTTACTACAGAAAAAGTATACAACGGTTGCTTAATTAACAGATTGCGTGGCCGCACTTATTTCAGTAGAACAAAGCCCAGTGTGGTCGGATTTGATATAGAAATTACTCAGGATCTTACGTTGCCTGTCTTTAACGATACCAACATCTCTTACAATTATCAATTAAGAAACAAGAAAAAATAAGAGAGTGTTTTTCGTTTTACATGGTTTTGTATTGTCAAAAATTGGACAGAATCAGATCTTGGGCGATTTTGGGGAAATCAGTTCTTTTGTCCAGAAATAAAGGAATGGAGTACATAGAAAAATTGATTCCAATACTGTATTTGATATTTAAATATGTTGTTTGTTTTTATTTTGTAAATAAATTATTTAATAATAAAAATAAAATTGTTGTAGAACAAGAAAAAAAACATCGTCTAGTAAATAATATCCCTCCAGTTCGCTTTAAAAACATTTGAATACATACGTTGTTCTTCACATAGAATAATTCTTCATTTTTTTTTTGTTTTAACAGTCTTTAATTTTATTGTTGTATAAAAAAAATATTTTAATTGTTTCAAAATGATGGGCCATATGACTAACGATGGAGAAAATTGTGTTCTAAACACGGTAAGTAGTTTCAAATTTTTGTTACATTATTTTTATTAATTTATTAGACTAGAATTTGAATAATTCTTAATGAATATCAAACATAACGACTTTTTATTATTCTAAATAATATTTTTAAATAAAATATCAATGTATACCTCCCTTTAAGGTAATGGTTTCAAATTTCCATTTGAGTTAATCGGCGTTTTACTGAAATTCAATTTTATAATTTCATTAAATCATTATGTCGTTTTTTTAAAACATTTAACATTTTAAATAAAGTATAAAATAGAAAAATTATTCGGTTTTGAAACATTTTAAAGGAAGTTTATTAATTAACGCGTAAAATTCAAGCACGCAACTTTTAAAGATTATTTTTATTTAGGTAATAGTTCTTATTTCAAAATTAACTACTTTCACAAGGAACGATTTCCAAATGGAAGCATAAATGTGAAAATCGTGAAAAAATACTAAGCGATGAAAAAAGTGATCAATTTAGATATAATTACCATACGCAAGCAAATTTTTTAGAAACAAGAGTTACATTAAAAAGCCTTCGTTATTTGATGAAAAAGTTAAAACCAAAATTTTACTTAAAAAGTATTATCGGTAATAGACTTTGCATTCAAAATTTAATGAAACTTGGCATATTTGTCCATTATTATATCATAATTAACCAGTTAAATTTTTAGGGGCCTTCAGAGAACTGAAAAAAAGATATTTTAACATTGATCCTTATGGGAAATCACAATGTTTATTTTATTTCACCAAACTGGACGTTCAGATTTTCAGTTCTCTGAAGGCCCCTAAAAATTTAGCTCGGTATTTATGATATAATAATGGACAACTATGCCAAGTTTCATTAAATTCTGAATCCAAAGTCTATTACCGATAGTACTACCTTAAAATCACCTTTTTGGTTTTTTGTTAAAGAATTTAAATAAATTGTACCTTTTTCTAAACACTAATGATAACTGCGATTGTTAAGTCGATATAAATATCATTATTAGGAGCAGTATAACTTGATCAGAAATAGTAATTATAGTACATCTTGGATTCCAGTTTATATATGTATCTATACAAAACAAAAATGATGCAATATATAAATAATTTTGATCATTTTAAATCACACACAAAAAATTTTGAAATTATTGGAGAATATAAAATTTTCCTTCCAATTAATTTGAACACGTACCTATACTTTTACCTGATACTAGTTTTTTTATACGTCGTAACACGATTTCGTATTAGTATAGCTGTATAGTTTTCTCTAGAAATAAATATTTATTCACAAAAGTTTTTAAATGTTCTGTATTGCTCAATTGAAAAAACCAGACCACTCGGTTGAAATTGTTAATAAAAAATAAAATTGACGGTGAAAGGATTTGAATATTTTAATAAGCTGATTTCACTATTTTACTTGATTTGCAAATTATAATAAGTCATTGAATTAATTGTACCACTAACTATATTTTTAACACGGTTTTATCTTGATCGGAATGCATGTATGAATGTAACGGATCCGGTTGACTTGAAAATTTTGAAAATTTTTTTTACAAAACTTTCATGATGAAAATTTTAATTTTAAATATTGTACAGGAGGCAAATTGATCTTATTTATCGTTTTTTGAAAAACCTGTTTGTCGAAAACAAATTATTCTAAGGTCAAGGGGCTATATGCATTTTTTTATATTTTTGTTCATATTGATTCACGCCGACTTCCATTGTTTTAATTTGATGTATTTAAGAATAATTTTGAAGTACATCCCTAAGAAGGACAAAAATTCTCATACGAAAACTGTTATTGTTCTGTAAGTAAAATTTGAGTTTACAATTATTTCAAGTAAAAGTTCTAAACGAGACAAATTTATGAATCATTTTACAATTCTTGAAAAATCTGTTTACCGCAAACAAAGCATCCAATTTGAGCCCACAGAGAAATTTTTTCATATTAATGTACACATTATCGTCTCTCAATGATTTTCCCCTATTATTTCCGAGGAACTGTACTGTTAAAACAAAAATAAATTGTCGGAAAAAAAAACTTTTTACGTAATGAATTAATTTTTTACAAACATTTCAAGAATTTTGTATTTCAGGTAAAAAAAGAAATAATACGAAAAAATCCTAATGCAAAATGAATTACTTATAAATGCTTACAAAAAAAAACCGATAGTTTAATTCCTTCCTCAACCTTGAGATGAGATTAATATTGAAATAATTGCATTTAATTATTGCTTGAGATCGAATTTTTTACGATAGATACTAATATTAAAAATCCAAATGATCATCGCCAACTGCCTGATATAATGTCTCCATGCAGTAACAGGGTCGGGCTATATGATTACGCCGAATTACGTTCATTCGGGACCTATAGTGTAGAGTATTTCAGTTTAAAATTACTTTAAAAATGCTCCTTTGTTAATTCATTTTAAATAAATCTACTGCGAACGCGCCACAAAAATGTTGTTAAATTTGAAATATCTAAACGGATCTCCTTCCGTTTGGGAGTATAATTAGATTTTGTTTATCTGAAGCAGATTTTTAGTGAAGATTATGATTATGATTAATTAAGCCACCCATTTTCAAGACTGTCAAACAAATTTTGGAACCGTGAAATGCTCTTAAAATTGATTTTTTAACCCCCGAATCAAGATTGTTTTAACATTGACGCCATGTGTGTGTGTGTGTGTCTGTTTGTCTGTGGCATCTTGGCACCTAAACGGATGAACCCATTTTGGTTTTTTTTTTGTGTTTCATTTGAAAGAAAATTTAATGGAGAGTGTTCCTAGCTATGTATCAAGTTCAAGTTTTGTGTTCGTAACCGAAAGAACTAAAAAATACTCGATAATCTTTAAAATAGGTCCAATTTGGAAAAGGTTCTAAGGATAGAGGAGGTAATTTAATTGGCAGTGTTCTTAGATACATTTAAAGTACAAGTTTACGGTTTACGCGAAAAAATTACGTTTGTGAGCCGAAAAATTTGTCGGAGGTTTTTATAATTTTGTAAATGGTACTGGATGTGGTTAGTTTTGGATTCTGAACAACTTAAACAAAGTTTCATGAGTTTAAATAGAGTAAAAAATTCAACCACTCGCGTTATGCGCCTAATTAAAAAAATAATAATAATAATAATTTCCTTATGGAAATTGTGCAAATCCTTGTTCGTATTGATAAAATTTTCTTATTTTCATATTTAAAAAAAGAGTTCATACAGTCAAATGTTTTTCGAAATAAAAACGGGTCCATGTACGGGCATAGGCCTTTCACTGATGGGATATAAGAAGCATCAACTTAGATATTATCATATATTAAGAAACAGTTTTCACGGAATAAATATATCCTATTATCAGCTCTTAGTCTATAATGAAATAACTTGACTTTAAGATTTTAAAAATATAATTATTTTAATTATTTTTGCTTTTACCTACGACACAAGTAAAATAAATCAACGTAGAGAAATAAAAGAATTAAATTAGACGATGGGTAAAAGTTTTAGGAAATATTAGTTTTATTTATTTCATATTTATTAAATATGATAGTCTCATTATCATATTACAAATTATATACTTACTTATTAATTAATATTTAAAATAGCAAACCAGTTTGATAACTCATCCTTGTTTCCGTGTAAATAAATTATTTAATAAAATGCGTCTTAACTAATGACACATGAAAATTCGAATTTTCCTAGATGTTATTCACGTGGTTAAGTTTTTCATTTTTAAAGATCCGTTATATATATATTACGTTAGTGGTTATAGGCTGGCCGGAAAAATTATATTTTATAAATCCGTGATAATTCCTTAGGAATATAGTTGCCATAGAAGGTTCGTTACATATAGAAAAAAAACTATGTAAAATTAGCATTTTATTTTATTAATACATGCGTTTTTTATACCATGTATATGAAATGTATATAAAGTATACTAAGTTTAGTCCCAAGTTTGTTACGCTTGAAAATATTGATACTGCCAACAAAATTTTAGTACAAGTGTTCATAAAATCACCTAATTAGTTCGTTTTCGGTTGTCTGTCTCTCAACACGATAACTCAAAAACGAAAATAGCGTGCTTAGGACATAAAAAGTAAAGTTGAGTTCGTAAATGAGCAACATAGGTCGATTGGGTCTTGGGTTCGTATGACCCATCTTGATAGAACAAAAGTTTAAATGTAAAAAATGTTCTTTATAAAAAAATAAACAACTTTTGTTTGAAACATTTTTTTGTATATAAGAGTGGATATCTCTCTTTATTTATCAACACTGTTTATACATATTATTTCAACAATTAAGTCAGTCAATTGTTTGTTTTCACTTGTTTATTAATACATGTGTCCATTTACATTTTTATTAAGAATTTAATCAACAACAACAATAAAATTTGAAAATTGTATAAAAAAAAAGTGGCTGTGGCCATCTTAAGTCTATTAAAACTCAAAATTGCTACACAACATAATTTTTTTTTCTAACATCAAATTCATTTATAGCAAAATATATAAGGAAAAAGTAGTTTAGGTAATCAGTCATTTATTTTCAGTCATTATCATGTTTGATTGCTTGGAGGGCAATCAAATACAATATTCATAATCTTGGAAAGGCTCGAGCCCGGGCCTTCTTAGGAAAACACGTATCGGGCAATTACACGAAAACTTACTCGAGTGTATCATATTTCCTGATAATTCCATGTTTTGCCGGTTTTCCATATAATATCATTGAAAATTTATTGTGTCAAATAACTTTTTATCTCATAATTAATAAAATGAAATAAGAACTCAAATGAATATGTAGCTATAGGTAATTAATTTTTTACAGTATTTATAATTTCAATAATTATCATTAGCAAAAAAATAATTTTAATAAATATAAGTACCAACTCAAATCAATAATTTTCTTTTGAATAATTACGCTTTGAAGTCGAAGCGAATGAATCAATTTTTAGCTAAAAATATGGTTAGCCGACTTCAAATCGATATTGCTCACAAGGAAATTATTGATTTGAGTCGGTACTTTATTAAAATTTTTTTTATTTTTTTGTACATTTTTCGTCAGTTCCTTTTTTTTTTCAAAAAATTTTTATTTTATACTTTTTAGTGAGTTTTTGTAATACACAACTTAGCATTGTGAGTGAACAATAAATCATAGCTATTTTCCCACCCTTAGGGTAGGAATTTTTTTTCAAAATTTATCCAATAAAAAAGGATTCTAAAAATCGAACTACTCTGTAAAAAGTTATACGTGTTCATACATTTAAAAAAATATACGCATAGACTTGGAAACCTCCTCCGTTTTGTTTTTTCGTCGGTTAATAATAGTAGATGCATTATAAAATATTTTCCCTGTTCCAATTTTTTTTCCTAAAACGCAAAATTCTTGAAATACTAATAAGAAAAAATTTCCCATTCATAACTTTGTTCTCGACATTTTATACTAGATAAAAAACATGGTATGAATGCCACACACGCCCTCTATATACAGACTCAAATTTGGGTATCCACACAATTTGTCGAAAGAAAAAATGTTTATAGAATCCTAAGTATATTATACACTGGAACCTCAATAACTTGAACCTCAAAGGAAATGCAAAAAATTTTGAGTTAATGAGTTACGTGATACAGAGGATTTAACTGCTAAAATTTCGAATTAGAAAGGGACGATTGTATTTTACAGACCATGACTAATGCAAATCGTATCACAGTGAGAAGGAAAAAAGAAACTATGATTTTTCTCCTCTACCACTGCTTGTTTACTTCCAAGCTCTCCCTATAAGAAGACTGTTAGACTTGCGTCTACAACCATTCTTTGGCGAATTATTATAGAATCTCTTAAAGTTCATCATTTGCCGCTGGTTCATATCAAAAACCAATACCTACCCTGGGGTTGCCAATTCAAAATTCTTGGAAATCGGGAGATAATATAATTATAAAATCGTATAATTTACCCAAATATGAAACAAACTACAAAAAAATCTCTTTACTTACTGAACTCTAGAAGATTTATGTTGATATCATGAGTCAGGAGAAACTATAAGTACGATTTCTAGAGTCTTCCGATCAAATCTGGAGAGGTGGCAACACTATCCTCCCTATTACGTTTTAAGTATTTTTCAGTACACGGAGGTAAAAATAGTGGAAAACCAGTAACTAATCAAATTACATATTCGTAATATTTGTAATGGGTTGCATCAACCAACAGAAAGACTGATAAACAAAGGTAAATTGCGAAAAAACACACAAAACCATATTTTTATTAAAGTGGGGGAGAAATAGTAAAAACAAAAATTTATTTTGCATTAATAATAAAAACAATTTACCATAAATAAATAAATAATATATAAAATTTTGTTTTAACGTAAACATTTCTATATTTACCTACCGCTAGAATCATTTTATTATTGATAAAAAAAACTCATCAATTTTTATTTTTGTTAACTATATAAGTAATTAATATTTCAATATTAGGTTTTGTTTATTTAATTTTTTTTTATGTACTCACTCTGCTTCTCTGTTGTGTTTATTATGTGTTTGTTGTGTGTGGAAATGTAGTGAAAAATTAATTAATATTTTATAATTATTTAGTACTATTTATTTATTTATTTTGTGTTTATTTTATTATTTATTGTTAATACATATACATTTATTATTATTATTATTTTAATATTATGATGGGATTACATATGGAAAATGATGGTATAGAAATGTTTTCCAATCATATTAACGATGTGAGTAGTAATTAAAATATTATTTAAAAACAATTCAAAAATCAATTATTTGAATTCTAAAAATATATAGGGTGTGATTAAAATGATTAAAAATATATCATTATTTGTCCAAAAGAACATTTTCGAGTTAAAAAAAAAAGCCTTTAAAGTATTAAAGTTTAGGAACCCAACCACATTCCGTAGACGATGGGTGTCTATGGTTATACACAATTGATATATACAAATCGGAAAATTGAATTTTTTAAGTAGGAAAATGTTATTTTTTTAATTTTGGCTCATTTAATTTTAGAAAATTGAAAAATGACCATTTCAAAGCTGCTAAACAATGCTAGATAATTTTTAAGATAATAATAATTTTTAAGATTTCCAAATTCCTAAAATAATTAAACAGCCCTTGACATTTCGAAGGCTGGGTATAGATTATTTTATTCTAGAACATTAATTTTTATTTCTTAAAATTTATTATATTTGAATTTGAACATAGATCGAAAAATAGACTGAAAAAAATTTCTGTAACATAGTGTCCCATTTTTGAACGCAAGGGCTAAAAACTTCAGAACCCAACCAACTCCTCTATAGTCGACAAAATAAATTTGAAAAGATATGTTCAAAGATTATTTTAGGATTTTGCCAAGTTTAAAAAATTGTTGCCCGTCTCTATCTTGCAAGACAGAGTTTCATATGTAATCTCTATGGAGATACTCAAAAATGACGTAACTTTTTAAGTATCTTCTTCTTTATTTATTTAGAGATTTTAAACGTTCATATTTTTGCGTACTTATAAAGATTTTCAAAAACCTCACTTTTCTGTCCACGCAGTGAGAATTCTTCTGAAGTGATAAACAAAATTTAGTCATTATCCCCATTAGTCTAGTTAACAAGTTCAAATTGTTGAAATATAGAAATATTGGCCGAAAAATTTTTTTTATAACTTTTGCAATTTTTATGTAGTGAAAAATGCTTCTGGAACATTTTTTTAGACATCATTCCAAATCCAACGAGCTATCACACGCATTTTTACGACCATTATTCCTAAATTTCACCAAATCGAATTTGTTAACTAGACTTCATTACCAATTTTAATAACTATTATTAAGAGAAATTATACAAATTTAAAAAAAAATATAGTACCGATATCTCGAAAACTAAGTGCAATCTCGGAGAATCGTATTGTTTATTTTCTTTGTATTTTAACTTCAAATTCTACACTAAGGATCGAATTCTATTCTTATATTTTCTACGGATCAGTCATCAAATAACGGTCCAAAGAATATTGTACTCTTAAGGGAATAAAATCCACAAAATCGGGCCACGTGAATGAATTAATTGTCGGTTGGTAAATAGCCCCTTGGGCTTTGGGACAGTTGGGAATAAAATGTAAAGAAAATAATTTTTTTAACAAATATTTATTTCTCTTTTAAAATTCTGCGTTTAATTAGCAATATTTCTATTAGTTTGTGATTGAATATTTTAAGGTAAAACGAAGGTCAAATTTATTTGTGTGAATAAAAACCAGTATTTTACTGGACGAATAATAGTGTTTTGTATGCAAATATAATTAAACTTTTATCTGAAAAATGGTGAAGTGCGTAGATTTAAACATGAATCATTCAGAATTTTTCACTGTTTTTTTTTATATACTCGGCATTCATGAAAGCATTTTTTAAAATAAACCAAATTAAACAGGTCAAACCGAAACCATAGTGTCAAACTTTTTCTGCTGACGTTTAAGGATATTGTAAAGATAGCCTCTTAAAAAAATTTACTCCGTTTTAAAACATTAACAAATAATTTTTTTTATTTCAGCCAACTTTAATGAAAGGTGGTAATTATATTAAAGAAGGGTGTGATTCAGCAAAGAGTACATGTTTAATATTTTCACCACATACCAAAGATGAAGTTGGAGCTTTGGAGCGTTATTTAAAAATATTTTCCGAAAATGGAGTTAATCTTATTTACATTGAATCTCGCCCCTCATCAAGATATCCATCACAGTACGAGTTTATGGTAGAATGTGCTCCTACCGGTGATCTTGGTAATGCTATTTTAGCTCTTAAAGAACAAACAGAATACTTCAGTGTTATATCCAGAAATTACAAGGATAATTCTGAAACTGTACCATGGTTTCCACGTCGTATTCGTGACTTAGATCGTTTTGCCAATCAAATTTTGTCTTATGGATCTGAACTAGATGCTGATCATCCAGGTTTTACTGATGAGAAATATCGACAACGTCGAAAATACTTTGCAGATATTGCGTATAATTACAAACATGGACAACCATTACCACATGTAGATTATACACCAGAAGAAATTAATACTTGGGGAATTGTATTTCGAAAATTAACTGAATTGTATCCTACACATGCTTGCAAAGAACATAATCACGTTTTCCCATTGTTAATGGAAAATTGTGGTTTTCGAGAAGATAATATTCCACAATTAGAAGATATATCAAACTTTTTAAAAGACTGTACTGGATTTACATTAAGACCTGTAGCAGGATTGTTATCGTCACGTGATTTTCTTGCTGGTTTAGCGTTTCGTGTATTCCATTCAACACAATACATAAGACATCCCAGTCGACCTTTATATACACCAGAACCAGATATTTGTCATGAACTGCTAGGACATGTACCATTATTCGCAGATCCTGAATTTGCACAATTTTCACAAGAAATTGGTTTAGCTTCGTTAGGCGCTCCAGACGATTTCATTGAAAAATTAGCAACGGTAAATATTTCTTGTTTAATTTATAAATCTAAAATAAGAAGTGATATAAAAAAACCATTTGTTCAATATGTTTTGATGAGACATTTATTTCCAAATAACATGTTAAACAAAGTACATAAAAATTTCGGAGATGTATACTGATCATTTCGATCCACAAATTGGATGAAAAATTAGCCGAAAATTTACCCATAAAATGGTGAATCTAAAATGTTCTCCCTTTTTACGATCATTTATATTTACCCGCATATAAAATCATTAAATTATTGTTTTCAGTGTTTCTGGTTTACGGTTGAATTTGGATTATGTTCCCAAGATGGAAATTTAAAAGCATATGGGGCAGGTCTTTTAAGTTCGTACGGGGAATTACAGTATGCATTAAGTGGTGAGCCGGAATTAAGACCATTTGATCCGTCAAAAACAGCACTTCAAAAATATCCAATCACAACGTACCAACCTATTTATTATGTTGCCGAAAGTTTTAATGATGCCAAAGATCGAATGATGTAAGAAATTTTTATCAGTCACGTAACGAATTTGTATTTATTTTTAATTATATTTTTACAGAAAATATGCACAAACAATACCTAGAGGATTTGGAGTTCGTTATAATGCTTATACACAAAGTATCGACGTTCTTGATTCAAAAGAACAAGTTTTATCATTAGTTCGTAACGTTAATCAAGAAGTGGAAATTTTAATGGATGCATTAAGAAAATTGTAATCCAGCATAATACTTTCCCATGAATTTAATGAAAAATTTTAAATTAAAGGTACATATTTTTAAAACTACAAAGTGCAATACTAAAGACTATATTCTACGCATTTTAGTGAAAACAAATTATTATAATTAATATTTAATTTAGAAATTACTTAACTTGAGCTTCTTTCAATTTGTAGTCGTGATTGAGGAAGTAAATTTACCTCTTGTTGTTTTCTTAGGTCGGGTATAAACTCTTTAAAAGATGGATTTATCAAACAATATTTTACAAAATTTCTTTGAGACAGACACGTTTATAAACCAGCAATTAAAAAATTATATCAGTTATTTGTTTTGGATCGAATCAAATGTTTCATTAGAACTTGCATGCATAGCCAGAATCAGATGATGTTTTCTGAATATTATCTGTTTCAGAAACGAAGCGTCTTATGAAATCTTGAATGGGTATTTATAGTTATAATTCATAAATAGGAATTACAAAATCTGTTTTGAGATTAGAGGGAGATACTTGCGAGTATTGTTATCCTAAATTAAAACAAAAGCAAAAAAAAATTTGAATATTATGAGAAATATTTATCAAAATAATATCAATAAAATAACAGTGTCTGAACATCAACGCAATCAAGAGCAAACTATTGCTCGTGGTTTATTGATTATTTCGTCCATATTATATTATTCGTTCACTAAACACAAAAATTCACTTTCCATCATCTTAATTTGGAACCCGGCCTGAGTTGCATCATCAACTGAAAAGTAAAGCTAAAGGACATTTCAAAATTAAACAAAGATTTGTTTTTATACAATTTGAAAACATATATGTATATATTTATATTATATTTAAATATTTTTACTACTAGGTATTTTGATTTGTATACATAATATTATTTTAATTTTGAAACTTAATATAATCGAACAAAAAAATTTACTATTTTATACAAATATCACATATTAATAAAGTTGTTTAACTTTTGTATTCCAAATGTGTATAATTATTTTTTTAAATTATCAACTAAATAAAATGGAAAACAAGACATTAAAAAAAATGTATCTAATTTTGTTTTAAAAATGTTTTTTAGTCTCCCGTGGAATTAAAATCTTTGCCTGTAGATGGATATCTTGCTAGATATTGAGTTGATATAATTTTGAAGATAATCGCTAATTTAATAAAATAACACCTTTGAATTTCAGTCGTTGCAAATATTAAATATTCCCCGCCTTTGATAATTATTTTCTATCCTCTTTTAAAATATCTTCTTTTAATTAAACGTTTTAGTTTCTTCGTGCATAAAGAAAGAATTCTCTAAAACCCATTAAGATTCTTTGGGAACGAATTATAACCTTAAACGATTCTAATACCTTTTAATCAAGAAGCCCTAAACTGAAAAATAGCTCAAACTCGAGAATCTATTTAGTAAGCAATAAATTACAATAAGAGATAATAAAAATTAATTTAACTGTCGAGAAATTAGATACATTTTCTAAAAATGCCTTGTTCTTGTGGAATATGAAACTAATAATCCGTGGCTATTAGTAATTTGAATGTTGAAAATTAACTAGAAGTGTGAGCGACGTAAGACTTGATATAAATCAGATAAACCCATGAAAATCGATAACGTGTATTTAAAATCGAATGAATTAAAAAATTGTTAAACAAAATCGTGCAGATAATATTTAATATAAAATGAACTTTCAGTAGCATTTTAGTTTCCCACAAAAGCTGTTTTCCAAGATTGAAATTTACAACGAAATAAAGTCACTAAATTTGTTCAATCTAATCATTGATGATTCCATCTTAATAGAAAATCATGTGATGAGATTCTTATAAATAAAATTATACAAAACTGTTTTTTTTTCTTATTTAAAAACATATATTTAGATTACAAAAGTAAATATAATTTTCTAATTTTTCGATATATATATATAAAAAAAAGTTCTCTATTAATAATAATAGCTTTTTTATTTTGGTCCATTTTTTCATTTAAAATTTGTTTTAAATGGATTTGTACTTGATTCAATAATATTAATGGCTTTTAAAGAAATTCTAATCATAACCTAATCTCTATTTCTTCAAAATATTTGTTGAAATAAATAAAAAAACTTCATTTTGTAGTTAAATTTTTGCATATCGTTTCAATTTAAAAATTTGAAACGTATGTAGTATATGAATTAAACATACAGAAAATGGTCCGATTTTTATCACAAAATTAAATAATCTGGTTTTCTTTACAATCAAGTCAATTGGGCAATACATTCAAATTGAATTTCTTAAAATTTGGGCTTAAAAAACAACTTTAGATTCCAATCAAGACTTTAAGTTTCACCAACAAAATCAAATAATTTGAACTGTGACAATAATTAATTTTGAAAAATTGTATCCGCTCTTAATTTAAACAATACCCATCGAGAATTTTATTTTAATATATTAGTTGCGATATCTACGATACTACAATAAGTGATTAAATTTCGATTACGTACAAGAAGTAATCTGGAAATCGTTCGAGAAATATATTTTTTTTAAAATTTCTGGGTAAGTAAAGTAAATTAAACCTTTCTGCTTATGCATTATTAAAAAATATAAACTGAATATTTCATGGTTTGTTAAACAGAGCAGTACTACAGAAAGTAATTAACTGAATTTATGAGCAATTGATTATCTTTTTTGCTATACATGTACCAAATCAAACTGATGATATATGCTAGACCAATACAAATAGAACGAATGTATAAAAACATTTTCTCAGCTATATATACAATTGAGTTGTTGAACAAGAATTTTTGTTGACAAAAATGGAACAATCGCCTTTTAATTTTATAACAAAACTGTTATTATTTTTGCATAATAATTTGAAAGTGACATAGAATTTTAAAAATATTTTCGCCCGAAGAAAAATTTTTCGTAAAACATCACGGGACGTAATAATTTTAATAGCGCAAATCACGAACATTAATTTACTTATATTTAATTATACAAAGCTTTTAAAAAAGTTTTCCTGGATAAGTTCAATATTATTTATGATAAAGAATTGAAATAAAATTCAAAAATTGATTATTATTTTTTATTCAACAACCCAATTTACATGAATGTCTATTGTCACAGAAAGTTGATGAGTTTTTAAATTAGGATTTTCAAATCACCATTTTGTATATTCGATATTCATACACGAAAATTTTTTAATTAAAATGAACTTTATATATATTTTGTTATATTTTTAAACAATTTAGAAATAAATTTATATTCAATGTCGTTCTACATTGATAATTTATCACTTTTCTGTGTGGTTTATACTACCATTGCACTAAAACCTGTATCTATATGAATTTTTATTCTTTAACTATCAGGTAAAAATATCACAATAAATTTTTTTACTTCTTAACAATAAAAATGTGCTAATAAACATTTCCCTGAGGTGTTACAGTCCATTTAAATTTTGAATTTTGTTCCGTGTATTTTTACCTGATACAAATAAAACAATAATTAATTATATGTAAATATTCACTCTAGATTAGCGAGTTTTCTTAGATAAAATTTAGCTATTTTCCGTTTATTAATAATAAATTTATTCCTAATTTTGTGTATATGTATGTTTACAGAAATATTTTTATAAAAATTAAATATGTATATAATAAATCAGTAGTTCTCAACCATTTATTTATCGCGAATTATTTAAAAATATATATAAAATATGTAACAAAGCTAGACAATGAAATTATAATTACTTAAAGTATCGAAAAATTTAAGTAAAGTCGTGTTCCATGAAACGTAAAACTAACGCATGAATTAATCTCAAGTAGCCATTCATAAATTATTCTAGTTTATGTTGTCTTTTTTTTTCAAAAAATGAACAAATACATTGTGAGTACTTGATAAAAATTATAATTAAATTTGCTTAAATTGTAACGAAGTTCATTCCATCTTTAGTTCTAGAATGATATTGGAGAACTAAAACACTAGGCATATTACAATTTCGTCAATTTTTTCTGTTTTTATTTTCATTTATATGATCGTAAGCTGCAATAACTATCATAATTTAGCCTAAATAAAAGCGAAACGTGTCAGCAGTGTAGGAGATAACTCAATGTAGATAGTAAATTTAACTCGGAATTCTGGAAGCTGTGGAGAAATCGGTTTCTCTACATCGAATCGATTTCAATATACTAATAGTGTAAGAGTCAGCGACACATTTCGATCGTCATTTTACTTCGTCTGATATTTTATATGATATATTTCAAAAATTTTTGAATATCAACTAGTCCAGTAGCGATGGATTTAAGGATGGCAAATTTTTACAAATTAAACAACAACAAAAAAGTATTCTCCCCGGCTTAAACCTAGCTGCAATTTTTTTTCAATTTAAATGAGAAAAAGCCGTCATCTGATGTTCTGCACTGTATTTTTTACTGCGCCATGAGATCTTTTCTCCAAAGCATTTTTTCTATGTTACAAACATCTTGCCATTTTATGGATTATTGTTACTGATGCCAACTATTATACAGCAAATTTTCACACGGAGTGAAATCGCTTAGCTAAAATTGAAATATTTTTCGTATTTTCTTAAGTAATTGAAGTATAGTCCACCGCATTACGGATAGTTTTTCATACTTTTTTAAATAACAGACGTATAGTCGACCGCATTACTATCTGTATCTGTACATCAGTCTATGACATACTGAATAAATCAATTTTCAATCGGAGTGACTTCATTTATTGCGATCACCTGACGTTCTGCACTACTATTTTCACTTCGTAAGCCGACGGACCTTCCTCGTCAAATTAATAATTTTTTCTGTATAAGATCAATCAATAGAAAACTACAAATGGAACAAAAACAAAAAAAAATACAGTCTTTTAAGTACCTAATTTAATTTACACCAATCATTTGCTTAAATTTCAAAGAGCATTGTACTAACGGTAAAGAAAACGTAACACTAGTTGAGAATCACTGTTAAATAGACAATTATTACAAAAATTTAAACAAACTATAAAGTAGTAGATAAATAAATAATTTGATGGTTATATTTTGTCCATGAATAATTTATATCCGAATGCGAATACTTTACATATATAGATAAAATTTTTTAATACCCAATAAATATCGTAATATCATGAAAAATTTATATCCCATTAATTAATAAACTATATCTATTTATATGTATAAACATCTATATAAAAATATACAATTCCTACATACAGTTTTAAAATTGTACCCTGATTTCCTATTTAGAAAAAAAAAAATTGTTTATATCAAATTATTATATCATTTTTTCATTATACACAAAATGTGTTCAAAAAATAGTAATAGTTTCGTGATTATTAGCTTTTTTTTAAATGTTCAGCCATTAAATCTAATCAAACACATTTCTTGATATCACATAAATTTTCATTTTTAAATTAAAAATAATTACCATCACATAACTTACACATACACTACCTACTCGATTTTAAAAAGATTTTAAAATTATTTATAATGTTAATTCAGGCCTTTGAATTTATCATTTAAGTTAAGGCTTAGTTAAATGCAATTTTTTAATGAATATATTATGACGTAAATATGGCTAGATGTTTAGAAATTAACACATCTGCAATATAGATGAATTAGAATAAATAATTCTAGCCTTTAAGTGCAATAGATTTCATTGTTAGAAGCAAGTAATACTTATATTCTTATAAGCCTGCCAACAAATTACGATGAAAGTATCAACTTGAAGATCGTGATATCAAGACATCTAACAGTCTTGTGTATCAGATGTTATTATATTTTTTTCTCTAACATTGGTTAACTTAAATGACTTTTAAACAAAAACTGACATTCCTAACAAAATATTTCAACGCACAAACTCTTTTTTGAACTTTGAAACTTTTTAGATTACTGTCTTACTTTCTAAGCTTTCTTAATGTAAAACACATGCTAAACCAACTATCTATGATAATTGACAGCTAAAAATAATTAATAATTATTCCAGTGGATATGTCGCAGCCAACTATTTAATTAGTCCTTCAATAAACAGCCTAGCCTTTTTACTAAACGACGCCTCCTTTCAACTAGCGGTGGCTCCTGCTATCCAGTGCTGAAACCCACATACTGCCAATATGGCGTCGGAAATGCGCAAGATTTTGTTGAACAATGGAAGAGTGTAGTGACCAAAAGGTGGAAGTAAGTATGCTACAAATAAAAACTGATTTTCAGTTGCAGTACTCAGATACAAACTATGTCGACATTTCAGAGAGTCCAATTTCTTTGAGAGATGTTCTGGCAAGTCAGTCACCTTTTAATAGCCAGGGATTCCAAAATTGTAATTGTAGGCCTGTTGTGAATAAAAATGTTACAATAAAGATAAGATGTTCTTGTTTAAAAAACAAAGCTCTTTGTGGATCCAAATGCCATGGAAGTTTTACTTGCGTTAACAAATAATATTTTAATTACTTACATGTATACTTTGTTATTGAGTTACGCTATTTGATCTCATGACTATGAAATAACAATATGTTCTATTTAAAATTACGTAAATAAACAATTTCTAATGCCAGATATTTCATTTTTTTTTTTTTCAAGTAGTCACCTTATTGCATAAAAGGCCTAATCATCGTCAGTTCATTAAATATTTTATTGGACACTTCAGCTGAATATCACTCAGATTTCTAATTAAACGGCGTCGTTTAGTAACAAGGTTAACAGACTGTCAACTTCACAGCTAAATAAGGTAGTTGAATACGACATATAGATGAAAGCTTATCTCAATTTTTTATACATACCAATTTTTCTTGATATTTTCATAGTATTTTATAAAAAGGATTTTAGTTGTAGATTTTAACTAAAACAATTTATTGCCATTTTCATTTATTTTAGTTTTTGCGCGTAAAAATATTTTATTGATGTAGAAAGTTTTTTAATTTAATTTGTAAACCAATATCTTTTTCCACGTGAAAGTTCGTTCATAAAGCTGTCATGAAAAAAATATAAAGAACAAGAATGTCAATAAAGTGATAAATCAACCAAATCGCGTTTTTTTATTACATGATAAGTTGTAAAAAAAAAGAAGCATTCTGTGTTTATATTTAATCTAACTTTCACGGCAACAACCTCAGCATTTACGTGTAAATAGGCAATTTTGAAGTGTGTGATATTCGAAATAATTGGATATTCCACAATATCATATTCGTTCATAATGACTCTAATAGTGGTTTAAATAGTTATAAAAGCTAGTAATATTTATCCTAATACAACTTTTTAAGAATTACAACTAACAACAATTTACACTGCTAGTTTATCATTTTAAAATTAATTTCAAAGATGTTGATTTCCAATTTGAAAATAAATGTAACCATCAATTTATATTATTTAAAATATACAATCGTTTCTTCATTTTCAAAAAGTATCTCATATTTAAAATATTTGTTGATATAATTATTTATAAAATTGTATTAATGGTAACTTTATGTTTAAATTAATAAATATAATCTTTTATTAAATCTATAAATAAAAAAAACCACTTACGAGATATAAAAATATTTACAACTGAAATCAATTATTTATAAAATTTAATAATAAAATATACTGAAGTGTTTTTTTTAAGAATTTAATATTATGCTCTATTTTTTAATTATAAAAATTTTTAAATCATTTTTGATGAAAATATTTTTCTTTGGCAGTACACAGCGTAAAAAATCACGTTGAAAATCAATCATCAATAATTTTTTTAAACAAATCTAATTTATAATGTAAAAATACAGTAAATATATCAGATGTGTTCAAACATCTTGGTCAATCTGCTTGGCCATCTCAACGTTTTCTTTTTACTGTTCTGTTTTCATTTTTTCTTCAAATTAAATAAAAATGTTTAAAAAAGACTATTAAGAATATGAGAAAGTATTTAAGGTGGTTTGATACGAATATTTGATAGAATGTTATATTAAATTAAGAATGAATGAAAAAATAGTGTTAGATTGATGATACTTAACTAGGTAAGAATTTATCGAAGGAGAAAAATAAAAATCGAATAATTTACATCTTGTACTATGCACAGTAAAATTGTACAAGTGCTTAAATCATCAAATGCAAGTTTGCAGGAATTTGATGTTTATATTTCGAACAAAATTTTCATATATAAGGAGATATAAATCTTCACTTGATTTACGAGACACCATTAGATTCCCAAAATGAATTTAAAATGTGGTTAAAACTTTTTGAGAGAAGGGCAACTGTCGAGATCATACTTTCAACTAGCTTTACAAGTGCATGAAAGATTAAATTTGGCACGAAATCAACAATTTGATGGGGAAGACATTTGTATTCAACAGGATAGCCCAACTAGTCGCATCTCGCGTGAAATCATAGATGTTTTATCTGAAAAGTTCGGATGTCGTATTATTTTATATCAAAAACTCCCAACTCCCTTTTTTTTTTGAGATATCCTTTTTGTAAGCGTTTTTCAAGGTTCAGAAATTGTTTAACATTTTGTTCAAGCAAAATTTTTTGCCAGAAAACAATAATAAGGCCACTATTCTCCTATAAAAAATAAAATGTAAAAATTAAAAGAAAACTTCAAGAAATTAAATTTTAAATATAATTTTTTGCAGAAGCCATGCTTTCACTGAATTCGATTCATCAAAATAAATTAAATTCTTTAATAATAAAAATTTTTAACTTAAATCAAACAACACTAGGTATATAAAAATCAAATATATCAATTCCTGAAGCAGCCGAATCAATCAATCCAATACTAAATAAAAACATAGCAGTAACAATATTTTTCTTTAAAATTAAAATATCATTTGTTGCGAGGTTTCACTTTCATTCTTCTGGCTTCTATACTTCTCGTTTAAAAAATAATTATTATTTTTGTAACGGTTTACCTACCGAACCACCTTAAACATATCAAACACAAATTAATTTTTTCATAATCAGTCTCGTTTTGAAAATTTTAAAGAGTGTAAACATGCGAATAAGAACCAATAACAATTTTTTTTATTCTAAAATTATATCGTTACATGTCGTAAATGAGATTAGCTCGGAAGTTCAATTTTTCAACTGTTTCAAGTTTTCTAAACGAAACCATTATTTTACATAAATAATTCACAAAAATATTTTTTAAATTGTTAGTAATAAAGCAATTTACAGCTATTAGTACAAAATTTGAATTGCAAATTTATTTTTATGATTAGCTACAATCCATAATCATAAAAATTAGTGAATTTTCTTTTTGATTCAAATTGTAAAACTATTTTAATGGAACTACATAATCGAATCTAAAGATTTCCTACGTGATGTCGAAAGTAATATCATGAAGAAATTTAAAAGGCTTTTAAATTTTTAAGTTTTTACTTTCACCGTTTTCTAATCATTGTAATTTTATATTACAACCAGATAAAACAAAATTTTTTTTTTAAATATTATTTTTTCAACCTGTGTTACATAAAAATTGTAATTGCATCCAATGTTAATTTTTCTAAATAGCAGTGTTGTCAAGTGACAGGATGAGGCTGTGGCAAAGCAGACACATAACGAAGTCTCACCATCATATTATAAATTTTAAACATCAGTCCAAAAAACCAAAAATATCACTTTGTGATGATTTGTTAAAATTATCGAATCTTTCAATTAAACTTGATTACATATTAAGAAATGTTCTATGTATGCTTTTAATTTACTACGCGGATTAAACTTGATTTTCTTTTGTCTCTAACAATGTTCTCTTTGGCCTCTAACAATAGACCTTCTCTCCTGCAGGACATTGCATACGTTGTACTTCATGATTAATTGTCATGAATTAGTCACTAGCATACATGCACTACATGCAAGTTCTTTTGAAAAGTACTCTGATGGCATCACAAACGGACATGTCGTACTCCTGCAGAGTTACGAGACATTGTCTCCTGCAGGAGAGTGTTCATGTATTCAATTTAATTTGTTTAAAACAAATCTATTATTGGGGATGTTTAATCAATAATAGGACTAGTGGACCATTTAAAATCGGGTCCTATTTTATCTTTAATTACTTGTAGGCGTTATTATATGCTAAAATCGAACCAATTTCACAAAAACATTTAAATAAATATTGTTAAATTGCCATTTTATGTGCAAATAATATTACAATGACTATTGTCTTCTTTTTTTAATTTGCTTTTTTGCGTTTACACTGCGACGTAAAATTGTGTTTCCCAAAACAAAGTACCGTCGTAAAATTATAGACCTTATACTCCTAGTTGCTTATACAACCAATTACCTCAAAACAATAAGAGCGCAGAAATATTACTCGGAACAATGCCTTCTCAAGAGACGTTCTTTTTAAACGTACGTAGTTAAACCAAGATTGTAGACGGCATAGAACAAGATACTAATAGTGTACAGAATGCAATTTTTAAATAGAACAATTGCTTGCGGAAGCAAGAAAAGATTAAACTATTTCTACATTTTATCTAATTTAGATTGAATACACATGCACGTGTAATTTTTTTAATAACGTACTTTATAATACACTTTACTTTCAGAGTAATTGTTAAAATACTTTTATGCAAACATTTCAGTTAGTGATCTAAATAGTTCCACTTCAATGAATTTATTATTAATATTTATTTATAATTAATCCGCCAGTCCAACGAAAAAAAGAACTAATGTCTGCAGTTTTTTTTACACTTATGTGAAAATGAGCACATTGTAAGAATAGCATTATTAACCGACTTCAAACCAAAAAAAAGGAGGTTCTCAATTCGACTGTATTTTTTTTTTTTTTTTCACAACAATAACAAGTGCTTCGATTAAAAATATATTCCAATGTTTGATATTTGTGGTTTACAAGGAATCAAAACTTTATTATTTAAAATAAAAAATTATTATTATTTGGCATAAATTAAAATATTTTCTAATATTTGTTATTTCGTTTCTATGGTGTCAAAATTAATTTCTAAAATAATATTTCCATAAATTTACTTCACAAGAATTTAATTTACTTTACAACATAGTAGAATTAGATACTTTACAATAGAACGTTAGTTTATATTATGCCACTGTGGCGCTGAGATCTTAAGGTTGTTAAGAAAGTGGTGGCGGTTTTTAACAACCTTAATAAAGCCCAATAGTGCGGCGTATAGCAATAATGCGTGAAAATTTCGTTAGTATATTTGAGCGTTTTTTAAATTTCGGCCGACATGTTTGCACAATCTAGTATGACATACATTATTTTACACACAAAATTTATAACCAGTCAAATACTGATTATAACCGTTCACAATCAAAACACAGAAGGATTAAAAACTAAATTATACAAAAATTGAATAAATTTTATTTTAATCGATAAAAATGATTAAAAAACAAATCAAATTAAATAAAGCTTCTTCCCCAATTTTGTAGATATTTTCTTTGATTTTTCAAACAATAAATTCACTACTCCAATTTACTTACGTCAACATAAGCATAGAGGTTGGCAGATTGAATGTTTAACGTAATATCATTTGTCATTTGGCGCAAAGTTGTTTTATTTCAATTTTGATTACACATATATTGATTGACTAGTCTCAAAATAATGAATAAATTTAACAATATTTAATAAATGAATTTTCTAAAAATGTCTGAGGTTAAGAAGGTGATAAATGTTGCTTTACTACACACAAAATTTATATAACACAAATATTACTGACAATACAATTCATTTAAAAAAAAAAGCAGAAACCATTTGAGTTAAATTCATCACCATTCGTATTTGCAATTAATAATTAAAATTAAAAAACAATTAGCTAAAATTCAAACTCACTTATTATGTTGAGATATATTTGGATTTGGTGACGCAAACAACATTTGAGCTTGTTGTTGCGTTAATGAAAATGCTGTAGTATCATCCATTGGTGCGCTCGATAGTGGTGCTACTAAACTAGAATCCAATGCTGATACTGGTATTTGTACATTTGCCATTCCGGGGTTTGAACATTGTATCGTATTTGTTGTACTACTTACACCACCAGAACAAACGTAGGGTACAGTTACCTAAAATAATTCGTATAACTTTATAAAAATTTTTAATATTTACAGAAAAATATTCATACGCGAAAAATTATGGAGCAGATAACCCAGAATAATTAGAAATGAAGTACATAGATTGTCTCACGACTAGCAAGCAAATTTTTTGTTAGTAAAAAATTGAAAGGCATCTATAAACTAAAGTGTTTTTATAAGATGTAAGTAAAGGGTGTCTTAATAAAAAATTACGCCATTTTTGGCCAAAAATTACTATATTACATACTAATTAGTATTTAATATAGTCATACTTGTTTATAATAAATACAAATATGACCAATATAATATCTACTTTCTGGTACATATCTCCAAAATTAACCACACATTTTTAAACAAAAATAATTTCAAAACTTATTAAACTGTTTAATGGGTTCTTATTCAAATGATATAAATAAAGTCCATGTAAAATTCTTATCTCCTAGGCCAAGTAATTTTGGTGACATGGATGGACATCGGGCAAAAAAGGTTATTATGCAATATGATTAGCTTATTTTACCAAAGCAGATGTAGCTGACGGCTGTTGTTGGCTGGCATTACTGGGTAAAATTCCTAATCGTGCCATTACTAATTGTTCCGACACCCTTCTCAATTCAGCTTGTTGTTGTCCAATAAGTGCTTGTAATTCAGCATGTTTTCGTTGCAATTGCGCTTGTACTTGTTGTTGACTAGTAGGATTAGTCAATACAATACTACTATCCGCTGAAACAGACTGCAAACACAAAAATAGCAAAATAATTTACATGTTTTGGATCAACAAGAATTTCGGATTTAATTTAAAAATAACAAATTATTATAATTGATCAATTTATAAATTTATTTTAATTAAATTGTGAGGAAACACTCATAACTTAAATAGGAAAATAAAGATACCAAAATTTGTAATATGCTCTTAGTTACAAGACATTCAGATGCATGATATCTGTGTACTATTCTTTCATATCTTGCTGTCTTTTTTCAATAATGAAAATACTTTAGTCTGTTGTTTAGACTATTTTATGTTACTTCAATGACTTGATGGCAAATATCAAAAATTATAAAACATACCGGAGTGGTGTGTAAGAAGATACACAGTTTAGAAGGTATTATTAGTTGTTAATTTGTAAAGAGTATTAGTTATATCGATTCTTTAAACTACCTGAATATTATCTCCATTAACTTTTAATTTTCGTGCTCGATTTGTAGAAACAACGTGTTTTAGTTTTATGATGTAATACGTTTTATTATTATGTATTTAAAATCCGTTATTTTTATAACTATATATGTGAAATAAATCAGTACCGATACAATACAACTAAAGTCAACTTAAATATTAAAAAATTATTATTTTATCCGGCATTCTTGATTGATTCTCTTTATAAATGAATGATCTCATACCGTTGGAATTTGTAATGGTGACACCATAGGTGCTGTAAACGTTGCTAAAACTGGTTGAACTGGAATCGCTGCAACAAATTGTGGTTGTTCAACAAATTGCAGTGTTGAGGTGGGTTGCGCTTGGATATTATGCTGTTGTTGCACAGATTGTTGATGATTTTGTTGTGGCGTTTGATGTATTGGTACTGAATTTGATACTTGAATATGATTTCGAATTGAATTTCGTGTGACGTGTGATTGCTAAAATTTATACAAAAATTTAATTAGAAGTAAGTATTTTTTACTTGGCGTGGCCGGTATTGAAATATATTCCCAATTAATAAAAATCGCCAATCTATAAAAAAATTCGATTTCGATAGTCTATGCAATCAATTACTATTACTAACAATCTTAACATTCCTAAACACACTATCGAAATCGAATATCTTATAAATGAGTTTTTTTTAGACAGGAATATATATCGATAAGAAATTTTTTTTAGTGTGTAATTTTAAATACTATTTTCAGTCATTGGTTGACTAAAAATATCTCACGAATTAGCTCACAAATTTACCATAAAATAAATTATTTTTATCGGTCGGAAAAAAATCAAGATAAGATTGAAAAACCTTACTAATTTTATATGATGATACCTACCGAGGAATGATGAGTCATAATAGTTTGTCTAGATGCTGGCGAATCAGCTGACATTGACGAACAATCTGACGGAGGTGCTTGAGATCGATGAGATCGGTTCATTTTAGATGATTGTGACTGTGATGGCCAAGGCGAAGGTGCATTGTTACTTCCAACAGTTGTAGCACCGGGCGAAACACATAACATATCTGTGCCTAAACTAGCCGAATTTTTTCTATCTTGTTTCATTACATCCGCATAACTAGAATTGATTCAAATTTATTAGCTTAAAATAAATTGGTTTCTAAAATTTACATACCTAACAACTCGATGTGTACAAACAATGAACTCCGGTTTGGAATTCCATTGATGATATGTGATGTAAAAACGTGTTTGAAGCCAAATCCATTGTTGTCCTTTTGTTAGAAACCGATAATAACAAGAAGTACCTTCACCTTTTTGCATCACTAAAAAATTATATCGGACTTAGTAAAAGATTTCATTAACGTAATGTAATACGTAAATCTTGAAATACTTACAAGATTCATGGCAAGAAACTACATCGTCTAAATCGTCTACATGATAATAATCATAACCAGACGTTCCAAGTACTTCAAATGGTAAATAACCAATAATTGGAGGTGCTCTGTGGTCTAAAAATAAAAATTTCCATTCTAAACTATGCCGTGAAGTAAATTCACTTTTACTTGAATCCACGACACTCATTTCTCGAATTAATTGTGGTACTTGTAATCGTCCAGTTCCAACAAAAACCAGCCTATTAAAACAGAAAAATAAAATAATCAACGTCAAAAAAACAGCTAATATAGTTAATTATTTTAATACTCTGCATATGCTTCGTATCAATTTGATCTTTTTATAATTTAGTATTGAAACTTGATGTAAAAGTACATACTTGATTATTAAGAATTTAATTCAATTAAACTTAAAGCTGAAATTGCGGCAAATCTATAGTTTATGAAAAAATGTTTAAACAAAAGTAGTATGTTTTAGAAAAAAAAACGAACATTTTTTCTCATTGAATTTTTCTTATAACAATACAATTTTAAAGACTGATATTGTGGGTCACATAGTTCCTTGACTCATTGTCCTATTATGGAACTTCAAGTCGCTAGCCCTGTTTTTTTTTAGTAATTGTGTTCACGAACAGATAGACTGTCGGATGAATATACATAGAATTAGTAGGTGATTTTTTGAACTTGCGTACAAATGTTTGGTATCTAGCATCAATATTTCTCAGCATTACAAACTTTAAACTAAATTTAATAAAAACTAATGTATTACATATATGCAGATTTTAATAACAAAAATACAATACAAACTTGAATTGATTACCTTGAATCTAATTCTCCGGAAAAACCACTAAATCTATTATTATCAGCAATAGGAGTTTCTATATCAGATCCTGCAATAAATCGAGATAATTAAAAAACATGAATCTTACACATTATTTTTTTGTGGTTTTAAGTAAATTCGCCTCCTTAATTCGAATTTCGAGAGTAGAATATTAAAAAATCTAACAAAAAAAAGTATTCAAAATTTTTCAACACAATGAATTTTTTTTTAATTTTCCAGGCTCTTTCGCTTTTTGATTCTAAAATTCTTAGTTTTCGTGAAAAAAAATGCTAAATTTTGATTTTTTCGATAATGTAATTAAGTATAAATTATAAAATGGGTTGATTTATAGAATATTGATTCAGGCGTAGGTGTATCATGCCCGCAATGAATCTAATATCATGAAATCTAAAAGATTTCTTCTAAGTTCTTTATTAGATATCACTTTTGAAAACTTACGAAAATAGCCAACGAAATGAATTAATTCGTAAGATGGTGATTCAGATGGAGGTCCACCACGCCTTAAATGGCACGAGAATGATACTTGACTATCTGGGCCTGCAGGTCCTAGTAACGCTGCATACAATGTACTTTGTTCTTCTTCATAAACCATATCATATATTGTCATGTTTAACAAGTCATTCTGAAATTAATAAAATTAGAAAACTGAACACTTACTGGTGCACAATAATTTTTTCAGACGACATATATGACTTACCGGTAAATATCCTAGCAATGAAGTGACACTTTCAGATGCGTAAAAGATTTGTCCTGATGATGAAAATACCATCATAAAACCATCTAATGCTTCTAATATTAAATGAGTAAATTCTTCATTTGATAAAAATGCGGGTTTCCAATCTTCTTGAATTTCATGAGCCCTCGATCTTACAGCAATTTCTGTAAAAATGAATTTGTTTTAAACTATCTGCTCAAACTTTTAATAGCATTTTAACTTACCATTGTGATTTTTAAGAAAAGCTATAGTTGATTTTAGTACGGTGGATTTATCCATTTTACGACTACCTGTCGACACCATAGAGCTCAGCTCATTGACCAACATGTTGAATTGATCCCGACGTTTTTTCTCACTCAAATTACGAGACTTTCGTTTTGTGTCATCTTTATCATCGTTGTCTTCATCCATATCACTGCAAGTTAAGAATGAATAAAATAAATAATAAAAAAAAAAAAACTAAACAACATTTAGCCGCGACATTCATTTCAAAACAGGTTACTTTTTGGCTTAAAAGGTAAATAAATAAAAAACACATCCACTTTGTAACAACGAGACCCATTGTTACAATAAATTTCGACTTTTTACTAAAGTTATTGTTCTTCACTTCAAGAGTTTCAACCACTAACCATTTTTCCATTGATATTATTTCAGAGGGTTATATAAAAGTGCATTGTCTTACCGAAAATTTCTTAACTTTTTAAACAACAGTTAGTGCATTTTATTTGATTTCTAACATACTGAAATAATTTCAGTCAAATCATACTTCCTATCTGATGATCTTCAGAATGAAATATTGCTACAAACAATTAAATTATAAGTTTTTGGAATACTGCGTATTCCGCAATAGCTAGGCAGATGATTTAAAAGTTATTAAAATAAAATATAGTTCAACAACTGAAACCCCTACAAAATGAATGATACAAGAAAATAATCATCTGAAATTGTTATTATAAGTAAAATCCACTACAGTCCGGAGACCTCTATAGTTAAAAAGTTTTCCAGAGAACGGTGCGGTCTTCCGACTATAATGACGATTTTACTTGTGTCATAAACATTTTAGAGCTTGATTTTGCAGTCGTCGGGGTTTTAGTTTTAAGCTTTATTTTATTTAAATTATTGTGAGGATATAAAATTTCACAATACATATAACAATATATACATTTTTGAAAGTAAGCTCTTTTAATGGATACTCAACATGGTATTAGTAAATTAAATTTTTTTAGTGCATGACTTTGTCCTCTAGATGGCGCTATATTCAATTTAATGTGACGTCATATAGTCTATAACCAACGTACGATCAAGACGCTTCCAACAATATATATTTTGTCAAATTATGATAAGTAGTTTAGAAGTGATGATGAAACAAATGAAGCAAAGGCATACATACATGCCGTCAGATTAAAAAGTGCGTATCCGTGCACCACAACATCGTAAATTTTTCCAAAAAAATTTACTTTGGGTTGTATACAGCCTACAGAGATCATATAGCTTAGGACACATGATAATACTTCCTAATATGAAATTTACACAGAAAACCTGATGGTGTAAACTTAAAAATATGAACTTTTTATGAGATTTTTTTGAGTAATTAATAATTTGATACTGTCCATGTTTTCTTACTTTTTAGTTTGTTTCGTTATCTACTCAATCTACTGTCATTGGACTTTTTTACTTAAAAAAAAAATTGGTTTCTTTTGCGATTGAACGAAAAGTTATCGAGATGTTTGAAATTGCTTCATGATATCGCCCTTCGTATACGATTTTGAGCGACATTTCAGAAACTATTCACTCAATCCTTTTTGGTGTCAATATTAATCAAGAAAACAAATGTCATAGAAAACGAAAAAATTTCCGAAAAATCACAAACATCGGGTTAATTCAACGATTGTATGAGTAATTGATATCGCCAAAAATCATTTATCATCTAAAAAATAATCATCTAATTGTTGAATGAATTGGATTTTTATCCTTTTGAGGCCTTATTACTCATACTTGTAGACACGAAAATTTGGTTGATTTTTTATGAAACTTTTTAATTGAATTTTACGCGAAGTACTTAAATTTTTTTAACCTCTGTTTGAGACCGAACTAAAAACTTTGTTGTTAAGTATTATTGTTTTGAAATTTGCTCATAAAAACTCATATGCAAAGAATATAAGATAGAAGATAAGGTCCCGTATACAGAACACAAATGCCATCTGGTAATGTATGTCCTGTAAATACTACTGTATCTACAGCAGAATCAGAGTACATGTTATGGACTAGACTCACAATCCAGAGGTCCGTAGATTGAAACTACGCTCTGCTAACAAAGTTTTTTTTATCAAAATTATGGAGATAAATAGCGTTAATGATTGAACTCAACCACAGGAGGCGTTGAAACTCGTATACTCTATTTTTAACAATGCCAGTAATGGAAGCATTCTCCTCTATTTTCTCAAGTTGACTTTTTAATCTACATCTTAAGTAGCTCTCAAACATTGTGCATAATTTAAAATTGACTAGAGTGTGATTATCCTGTAAGTTTAAATCTAACCCGTTGAATATTCTGTACCATCTTAACGAAAAATAATGTTCATAGAATAATATTTAACCAAAAATTGCAATCACTTCTAATCGATTTCATTTTAATAAGATGTATATTTGTTTATAAAGACAGTAACAAAGGTACGTTTAAGTTATGCTTCTATTTATCAAAATATAAAAGAACTTACATCGTGATAAAATAAGGTATTCTAATAAATTTTTCTTTCCTTACTTTTTTGCACACACTTAAAAAAATAAGCGCATCCTGCACTCTTTTTTACATCGATAAATGATGCAATTCAGCATTAAGCTCATATTATACATTTTTACTTGAAAAATAATATAATTTGAATTGTAAAATTTTTTGACAATGCCATTGGGATTTATATTCTAGAAGTTATTCATACTTCTTCCATAACATTATTTAAAAAATATTCAAAAAAAAAATTGTAATTATGCACATATAATTAACTGTTATATTTATAAATCATGGTTACATAATACTACTTATGTAACTTTTCAAAATGGTTTTATTTTCTTATCAATTATCAAACATAAAATTTTTCTTACGAGTTACAAAATTTCAATTTTTAATTTTTGCGCTCGTTGCTGTATATAGGAGAGATTAAATTTTTGTATTAATATTAGTTTAATATAAAAAATACCAATAAAAATTTTTTAAATCAATGCAAATAATTAATAATATATTTTTATATAATTATAAACATATAACATGGTTTTATTGAAACAATGCAATAAGGAAGTAAGCTTTACAAGGTTGTACAAGTGGATATTTACAAAAATTAACCTAACTTAATATCCCCGAGAAACAAAAATATTTGCCAAATTCAGGCCTTAATCTTAATCAATTTCTAAAATTGTTTTTAAACAGCCTACTAATTTACAAAATTGGGATTATTTAAAGGGCGAAGTGTATCATTCTAACCTTACAATTATTGAAGTCTATAGATCAATGTCAACATTTTCCTTTCAAAATACTTACTTAGAACGGCGGCAAGAACGTTTCATGAAACTACTAGTAGACATTATAGAAATAGTTTCAATTTATGTTTCCAACACATAAAAATAATCACAATAAATTGACACATATTCACGAATTTGGAAAAATTGTAATTTCTTACAACTAAATACTATGTTAAATATCATCATAAAATCGTATTACAAACCCAAAATTATATTAAAAACTGTAGAAATTATGTTTTGTTAAATATTGCCCAAAAATTTCATTATCAATGAACAATCACAAAATTCTGTATGTTTATTACAGAAAAATTTTAATATCGCGTAGCCATTTATTGCAACAATTTTTTTAAACTTATTGAATTCATTACTTGAACTTTTTATCACATTAATTATATTCGCACACAATTGTAGATTGTAATTAATATAAAACTAATGTTAATTCGAGTAATTTCATAAGTTTATTTATTAAAAATATTAAATTTATTTTTTAATATATTTTATGGTTCGATCCTCCGATCTGTCATCCGATACACGCGTGCGTCGAATAATATTTTTTTTATTAGAGCCACATATCTCCCAGTATTGGTGCACATAATTTAAATTATTCTTTTGTAAAATGATAAATGATAATAGTATTGAATAATTAGTATTGGAAATTGGTTGTAAGTATTATACTTATTTATAATATTTGAATTTAATCACGAATTCTCCAAAAAAATTTTAATTACCTATTAATTAGAATTCATAATTTATTAATTGGAAAAACAACCTTGCTCAAATACATTAAAACATTTTTCTTATACAAAATTTAAATTTTTCTTGCATTTTGCGTTAATGAACTTATAATTTGAACGGTTTAGATCGACCGTACATTAGAAATTCTGAGAGCACTGGAAAATGATATACAGGATGTCCTAAATAATGAACAGCACTACAGCAGAAAAATGGAAGATAGAGGATGGAAAAAATTCCTTGGGTGTTTTTTGATCTGATGTTAATAATTTAGAACTCCTTTAATATCGTTTTTTATTTTACGAATTTCTCAACTAATACTAAAAAACTTTTAATTTTTATAATAAGGGTTGTAGGAAATAAAATTTACTACAATTTACTATCGAACCCTCAAAGGTAGCACGGGACTGTCGTACGTCGTTAAACGAGTTGGCGGAACAAATGCATGTAAACCTGGTATGGGTACTGGGACACAGAGACATGAAAGAGGATATCTCAAAAAGGGCCAATCGTAGATGGAGGGAGTAACGTACTTGTGGAACGATAAGGCAAATATGGTCTGAGTACAATCGTAAGCGTTCCGAAGATCTAACATCGCTTCAAAGGGCCTCTATTGGCAAAATTTTTGCTGCTATTACAAGATACTGGCGGGGCGGCAGGCATGCTGAATGCCTGGGCCTGACAGTGTAGCACGACTATTGAAGCAGTTGTCACAGTGTTTTAGATTTAAAAATCTTTTAATTATTAAATCAAGTGACTTGAGCCTCTCAAAAAATTATTAGCTTAGCATACACAGAGCATTTTTAAAAGTTATTTAACTCTTCAACTAAACTACCTAGTGGTTAAATCCCAGCGGTTTCACATTAAAGATGATGCAAATTCCATAACACTTGAATAATTATTATTTGAGTATAATAGACTCGCACCAATTGAACTAGTTTTCACCAAATTTCAAATTCGTTATTTGTCAACGACTTATATATGAAATGAAACTATAACAAATATATTATGGTCATTACGTGACGTCATTACATTATATCATTATAACAGTTACGACGTCACGTAGGAAAGTGACGAACTTTTTAAAACTACATAACGTCATTATACATTATATCATTATAAAAATTATGACGCAACGTAGGAAAGTGAAAAACTTTTTTCAGCAACTAACTTTCTTTGATTATATTTGTAATTAATCTGTGTTTCAGCCACCACACAAAAAACTGAACCCTCATTATTCTTAATTCTCTTTGGTGCTGAGTTCTAACTACTGAAAATCTCATTTTGTTTACTTATTTGCTCAAAATACTTTCCGTCGGGCTGCCCTCCCATCCTATGCGGAGTTTTGCGAGACATAGCTCATTTTATTGGTATTACCATCTAAAAATACAAAGTTTATCGCAAAATTTGATGTTAGCAAAAAAGTAAATTAAACCGTAAATAGTGGTCCTTATCTCTTTTTTAAAAAAAAATTCGCCTGGTTTTCGGAATAATTACAGTTCCGGTTTTAATTACATTATAACGAAGTCAGTTTAAATTACATTAAAAATGAAATGAAATATGGGATTATGAAAATTTGGTTATGTACTGTTAATCAACTATATGGAGATTTGGAGTGGTTTAATAACAAATATATTTCCTTTAGGTAAAAACCAAAGTTTAGTAGGAATTGTAACTAACCCCACAGTTCTTTCTGAACTCAGATTTAAAATAGTGATCAGAAGCATAGCCTCTATATTTTTTTCCTACATTCTCGGTGGTACAAAACAGACCCAATTATATCAATTTTTACACAATGCATAAAACATTATTATAAACATGAAACAACAATATATTCAAAGAATTACAGTTTACAAAATACAAAACTATTTGGTAAATTTCGAAATTGTTTGCTTAGTTTTTTGAGAATCGGACTTCTGTTTAGTTTCAGTCTTCTTTAGTAACATGGCACTTTTCGATATCAGTGTACTTGAATATAATTTATCTTGATCAATTAATTTACTAGTCGATTTACTGAAATTCAAAACCTTTGGTATTTTTAATTGATTTTTTATATCCATATTTGATTTATCCATTATTGATTTTCGTTGATTTATCGTGTTATTAGAGATTTCAGTACGTAGAATTCTTTTTGATTTTACATTGCTCAACGATTTTGTTTTGTTCAGTGGTGCTTTAATTGCAGATTTTTCATTAACTCTTGGTTTTAAATTACGATTTGTAACCATTTTTAGGGTTGGAGTTGTTACTGATGAATTAATCGATTTTTTTACTTGGGGTTTAAAATTGTAATTCAGTGTTGGTTTCGTATATTCTGTTGTTATAGCAAATGGTCGTACAAACGTTCCCCTCATCGATTGTTTCAGTGATTGAATGACACGATTTTGTAGTTTCGAACGTAATACAGATTTCCAACCAACAGTTTCACCTTGACGAAAATCTTCACGACTCATTGGGAAATTTCTACGTTTATTAAATATTAACTTCCATACAGTGTTTGTATTACAAAGCTAAAAAATTACTACATTAGAATTATATTGAATGAACTTTCACATCTTTGATTTATAAATAAATTTTGGCGGATTCATTTATAGTGACTGATCAAAATAAACACGAAGAATTTCGAAGTTTAAGCCACGTACTTACTGGACTAAAACTTTTAACTTTGGCCAAAAATAGACAAAGAGAGGAAAACTAAGTTTTTCAGTGTCAAACGTATCAATTTAGTACATAGGCCACCATAATCCAAAATTTTCTGAATAAATAAATTTGTGAAATATAGTTATCCACTCAGGTCTAAGATAGAGAAACAAGATTGTCATGAATTAAAATTAAAATTAAGGATTATAAGTAATTTATGTCCACGACTTTCTCAAAAATATACTAATTTAAGTCTGGGAACCTCTCCAAAATTTTGTCTTAGATGCGTTTCTGTTTTTTACTCTTCTCTACGTTGCTGCTTTCACTTAAGAATGCTGCTTATTTTGAATGAATCCAATCGAATAATTATTTTTACCTCCCAAAACATTTTTGATGTCTCTGACAGCCTTAAAATGTCATGGTACGACAACATACGCAAAATTTTCAACATTAACTTATTTGGAATTGTAGTTAATGTGTATTGCCCAGTTGCTAAATCCATTATATAAAAATGTAAATGATCTCCAAAGACATTGATTATATCCGTTTGTAAAAGTTTGTCAAATGGATAATCCTCGATACTGCATCTTTTAACTTTTGGAAACACATAAGGCCCATGCGCAATATGCCATGAGTTTAAAGTTACCTAAAATTCAGAAAAATTGAATGGTTAATACGCTGGCTCCATAATACGGCTGTAGCCGGCTTTAAAACACTGGGAGTTGCAACTCGCGAACTGGCGATAGTAATACGAACTAATTAAAATCAGAAGAAGACCCGAATTTAGTACTTACAATTTTTTAAGGCCAATAAAAAAAAAATCGAATTCAAATCAGATAAATCCCGCCAACTGGCGATAAAAATTTGTACTATTAAACAGGAAGTGGATCGCTTTTTCAGTAGTTCCAATTTAGACCACCTGATTACTTACCATTTATCAATACTTTAAATGTTTGTTTTTTGTGAATACTGTTAAGGTAGGTATTATTATTTTACAAATAAATCTCATTTTATACTTTTTAATTACTTTTTACATGTTTTTTTAAAATTATACCACCGCTAAAAGTAAATACTCCAAGGGCGCTTTTTTAATAATCCACCTTTCGTACGTTTTACCGACCCAAGTAATTAAAAAAATGTTCATCCCTTCGCCCTCTCTAGTCGTTGAATTTTTATTCAAATATAAATAGAAACACTCGGGAAGTATACACAAAAAAACTGACTAAAAATAGAACTCTTCCTTGGATTTTTCGTCGGATAAAAACATATAACATATTTCTTGAATTTATAGGAGCATTTTCAAGTCGCTAAACTGAATTTTACCGTATTTTTTTTAGTTGATTGATTTGATATATGATATGATCGTGCCAATTCATAATATTTCCAACGCTATTAGTCTATTTTTAGGTCAAAAGGAATAGATAGTTTTCTTTTTGTAACATTGAGTAGCATTTAAAAAAATAAATTATCATAAAATTAGCTAGATCAGGGCTTCTTAAACTATGGGTCGCGACCCCATTTGGGGTCGCGTAGCAAAATTCTGGGGTCGCGAGAGGTAAGAATACAATTTAACAGAAAATATTTATATTATTTTTTACTTGTAAAATTATTGTTATAAAGATAAAATAACAATTATCGTAGATAAATATATCATAAAATCTTCTAGTTCGGAAAGATTGTTTGTACCTGCATTTCTATTAAGAGTATTATAATAACTTGAATAACATTTACTATGAATTATGAAATGTTATTGGAATTAATAAAAAATATAAATTTATTTTTGTCAATCTCTAAAAGCCGAAATAATCCCGAGAAATAATTATCAACAAAATTTCTAGGTATTAATGCTGAAGAAACAGCTTTAACACATATTAAATCCCAATATCGTTCAGCGATAAAAAATGTTGAAGAGGTTTTACGTCCAGCAGTTTCAAACATTCCACCAAGATTTGATTTGTTATGCGATAAAAAACAGGCACATCCATCTCATTAAATTTTTAACTTTAATTTAATACTTACCATGCAACTACTTGAATTTTATAATTTTTTGTGCAATTTTTAATTTTAGATTTTTGTATGTTTCAAAACGAATTCTAAACTTATATATTTTCATATGTATATGTATATTGTTACCTAATAAATAAATCATCAAAAAATATTAATTTATTTTTCTTTTATATTTGTATGGGGTCGTCAAGAAACTGGCAATCATAAATGGGGTCGTGAATTACAAAAGTTTAAGAAGCCCTGAGCTAGATAATTAATTTTAAAATAATTCATATTTATGTATGTAGCTTCAAATTTTTCATTGCTTTTCTGAAATCATATTTTGTTTTGGGGCGTTTAATTATTTTTGATGTTTTCATCAGGCCCTACATTATTTTACATGCCCTAAATTCACCCATATAAGAAATAATATCGACCTCATAAAAAAGCACAATAAATTTTATATCTAATGCAAATAATTTTAAATCAACACGTATTTTCAAACAACGTAGCTGGTATTTTCTCGCCCATTTTATCACCCAAGCCCGTGAAAATTTTACTTAATATTTACACATATGGTTTATACATTTATATAGTTATACAAACTTACAAGCTCATGTGTTATACTTAATCCATGATAGTCTCGACTAGGTGCTGGAGATGTACCATAAATTTGAAACGTTTCTTGCTGTATACGTACATCTTTTTTCATGATATCGGTTTATTCCCAAATTCTATTGTTGTATACAAAACATTCCCAGTTTATATTCTGTATTCAATTCATGGATGATTCGTTTTCTAAAAGATACTACAAATAAAAAAATATTGATATTAGGTGGTACATACATTACGTTATATGGAACGCCTTAAAATCATAACATAGGCGCAGATGCGAACACGATCAAAAATAGTGTTTTAATTTATATGATTGAAACTAATTTATTATTAACTGATCTAATTTATTATATATACATAAATTAAATAATATAAATTAAAACTGTTTATTATTGATGCGAAAATATAAAATTATTATCTGATTTTATATTCCACATTGCCCGTTATAAATAAAATTACCAGATGCTTAGAATTTGTATTTATTTGAGATATTTTTTTTTTAAAGTGGAAATGGTTGATTTTTAGTTTGGAGTATTTTTGTAAATAATAATTCGATTAGGTACTTTATGTAAAAAAACAATAATATTTATTTATGTAATGTGTCTGTGTGACTCTTGATCATTTTTAATGTTAAATAACTAAAATTTAGTGCAGGCGCTGGATGATGTTGAGTATGCAAAAAAAAGAGCGTTGGTGTTGAGTATCATCCACATAACTTTTTGTTGCATTATGTATGTTATATAAATTAAAGTTGACAAAAAAAAATACGGCTTTTTATTTTAATTCAACTAAAAGTACAAAATAGTTTTTAAATGTAATGTAAAAAAATTATGAAAAATGCTCTATTTACTTACATAGTTATACGGATATCGAGCATCTCACGCTTTTTTATATTAAATTTGCATTTAAAAATTATTTTGTAATATTTTTTCATATTCCAATAACAACATAATTACTTTTATTTTTTTAATTACTAAAAATCATATTTGTTTATTATCGCTCTCACTTTCAGTTTAATAGTCCATCGTTTCCACCAAATGTTTAATTTGTATCGCATTTTTGTAGGCATTTTAAATGGCCATATTTATTATTCCTGAAATTGGGAACAATTAACCGTAATGATAGCATAATATAATATATACAAAAATACATATTAATAGGTAGTTGCCTCATGTCGAGTTTGCCATAAAAAATGTAAAACTAGGCTTGATATCATGACAAAATTTGAAGGTGAAATCAAAATTGATTAAAAAACGAAGAAATTATAAGCATTCAAAGATTGTTGCTCATCTCTTTTTAGCAAAACAAAGTTTTATATGTATTTTATATGCATCTCTATGGTGATATCGAGCACTATATCTTCTCCTTTGTTTTATTAGGAATTTTAAATGTTCGTATTTTGCGTACTTCTAAGATTTTCAAAAATCAACTTCCATTTTCTGCCCGTGCAGTGAGTCTCTTCACTTAAAGTTATTTTGTCAAGAAGTTTATTAAAAGATACATTTTATACCAAAATTTAATTTTTATAATTAGAAACCTTCTGTTAATAACGAGACCCAGAGTTATTTGAAACGGGGCATTAGAATAATCACTATGTACCTTAAAGTTTTAAATTGGAAGTTTTTCATATTTTTCTTTATTTATAATTTATATCTCATTGCTTATTGCATAGTTATAACCCGATATCAACAGCTTCAAAAAATTTTTTTCTAAAAATATTTAATTAGAGTACTTACTTCATTAGTAAAGATGATAATTAAATAAACGTTATCCTAAATATAGGATACTAATATACTGTTTTGAAAAAAATAATTTAATTCAATTTTTTGGGTTCAACAATTATTTATAAATATGGGGTCACAGTATTCAGTAATATCAATATGTATGCTATTATTATATACAAGGGGTTTTTCCTTTCTTTAACTATATTGAAGATTGAGTTTATATGCCTAATTATAAGAAACCTAAAAATATGAAAAAAAAACTTTTCAAGTGAGTTTAAAAAATTTTAAAAATCCCCCACATATCGGCCAAACTTATAACACCCCTCTTTTTGGTTTGGGGATTAAAAATTAATCTTAAAATTTCTATTCCTTCAAAGCTATGGTTACCATTCCATACTTATACTAAAACTACAAATTGTTGTAAATATTATCGAAGATAATAAATGAGAGCTCCAGGGTATTTCGAAATAAATTTCGATTTTTGCCCCAATTTTCTAGATCAGTTTTTTGTATTTTATAAATACGTATTTAGACTACCAAGTAGTCATCATCAGTATGAATTAGCTAATCGTAATTACTGTTATTATGTATGTTACTCGTTGCTAATTTGGTGGCGGACTGCACGATTGTGTAATAAACACTGTCCATACATGGTATTTCAACAGTTAACTCAGTCAATTGATTGTTTCCACTTGTTGAATATGGTATAAGTTTTAATTTTGAAATGATAAAGAAAAATGCATGTCCTCTATATGTTCTGCATTTTCGGGCCTGTGAATGTACCAGGAAAATCACCGATCGGTATGTTTTATAGATTATCAAAAATTCAGAGCCTTCAAAAAAAAAAAAAAAACGAAAGGTGCGCTTTAACTGATTTGATTGAATTATTTTTTTGTTTTATATATAGGTCCTAAGGAATAAAGAACTAATAAATGGTCTTTATTGATGGATTTTTAGTACGCGGGAGGGGGCTAATTAATCCGCCTCTGATCGGAACACTAAATAGTTGGACATCAGAGGGGTTTTCATAGATTTTCTATAAATATATGAAATTTATTTTTTGTGAGTGATTTTTTCTTCGTATAAGAAATAATGATGCTTAGGTAATTATTATTATATTAATAAACAAATTTTAATATGTTTAAATGATTTATTAAAATTAAATATTACAATAATATTGTAAATTCAATATTTACATATAAAGTATGAAACGTTTAATTCGAATTTTATCACAAATGTATACCTTATGTATGTATTGAATTATTACAGATATATGTATAAAAAAAATTAAACAAAATTTGTATCCATAATTTTAGTATTATGTTATTTTAAAATTTAGTGAAAAAGTAATTTGAAAATATTTTTTTTACGGATAAAATTTTGTCTTTATTTTTAAAAAAATATTTTTTTAGTATATACATTTTTTTACTAGTTTTTTATTTTATTTTTTTTGTTTGTTAATTTTTTAATTTTAATTTTTTTTTTTTTTTTTTCAGAAATATAAAAATACAAATATTTTAAATTTAGAAATACTACTTTTTACTCTTATGAAAAATAATCATGTTTTAAATACTATTCATTATAATATAGATAAAGAGATAATAATTAATTAAATATGAAAAACAATACTTACTAAAATAAAAATATAATATAAAAATAGAAGGAAAATAATAATAAATATCAATATAATCTATTCATTTTTGTGGAAGAAAATTATCACAAGAGGAAAAAAAATTTATAAGCTGAATACATCAAATGAAAAAGGAATCATTTTAAATTTTGGTCCAAGGATCATGGTTCAACTAATTAAAAAAATTTTCTCATTTCTACCTTTTTTCCTTTTTATTTGATATATTTCATTTGATCTTCTTAATATAAACTTAAAAATAAATAAAAAATACAAAAAAACCATGTTATTGCATTTTTTTAGTGACGACTTATATTTGGAATAGTTTTATTTATAGTAATCTTTTATGGTCATGACCAAAGACAATATATACACAGCTCAGCAATACCACTACTAAGAGTTCGTATGAATCGAACTTTCTTTAAACAAGAAGTTAAACTTTAAAAAAATTATTAAGAAAAAATTTGTATCTAATACCGAAAAATCATAATAACATCAGTTTGATATAATAATTTTAGTTTTATATCTATAGATAACTTTTTTTTAAAAGAAGACTTTCCACATTTTTTTGAAAATTATGTTTCTAGTCTCTAAGTCTAAGAGAAGGTTCATATTAGATTGTATTATGTCTCCCGCTCCTCCATTATTTAAATAAAGGAGTTGTAGATTTTTAAGTGTTATTCGGTTACAGTATCACAGCAACTTACATACTAAAATCATTATTATGGTGAACGTATACTGGTTGTTTAATTTACATCATGGCATAGTACATCTTCCACGAATATGAGAGAGTACGTATGTATACATTAAGCAATGCATAAAAGAAAGAGGTGTTATAGGCATGTATTCTTGCTATGAGTTGAATGTAGCTTCGATACGCGTTGAGCTTCGATACACAGCATACACAGAAGCAGTAGAACCATCGTACAGCTTAAAAGGAACCGAAGCTACAACACTTGTGAGAAACATATAGCATCTATAACACCTCTTTCTTATACGCATTGCTTAACACATGTACTCTGTCTTAATCGTGGGGATGCCTAATCCAAGATGTAAATTAAGCGCATGCTATAAGACGTGATTAAGGTAAAATTTATGAAATTTTGCATTGGTATTGCTAGTCTATGCCAATATATGGTTTTTGATCATAATTAACCGATTTTAGCACAAATTTTTTAGAGTGGATGATTTTCCTACCTAGTTTTTACTCAACTAATAACGTCAGAGCTAGTCTGTCTAAAATATTGACAAATTTCTTCTAATTCAAATTTTGCATGTTCAATAAAGGAAGTTTTTTTCAAAATTGTACCATTTATTTAAAAAAAATAAGGTTTAGGCAATCAATAATCTAATACAATGAATTTGCCGGAATGTCTTGTCGAATGAAAATTCATAAATTTATGCTTTAGGTTTAAATATACACAAAGTTATGTGCGTTGTTACAGACAGCTAACTCCTAACTCCTAGGCTACAAGATATTACTGCTATATTAAGCAGATGGTATCCGAATTGTTGAGCGATTTATTTTTAGTGCCAAAGATTAATAAAAAAAATCTTTAAAACTGATAATTATAATGTGATTTACAATTCATAGATAGAAAAAGAGTCTTCGATAGAATTTTATCAAGAACCCCAACAAAATTTGATATGCAATCACAGATTAATCGGCTGAGCTTGTTGTGATGCTGTATTTTCTAAACGATGTTGTAAATTATTTTCCGTATTTGCACATGAAAAATTCATATCTCTTGTTTCATTATTACAGTACGATGAATTGTTATCGACTGCACTCATTCGAGCGATTACATGCTCCAACGTTTTATCAATGGCACGTAATCGTTTTTCTAAATTTGTAGTTCCAAGAATTCCAACCTAGAAAATAAAACATATAATTAATTATCATGATATGAATAATTTCATTTGTAATTTTTATATTGATAGTAGGATTGATTTAAACGGATTTAACTTAAAGTCAACTTGAAAAATTTAGATGATTTTGTAAAATTCTATATTAATTAAGCGATAACTGTAACATTGTCCCAAGGCTTAAAATTTCAATCACCAGGAGATGTCATCGTGAGTGATATGAGTTTTTAATTTGTAATCTAGGATATTTTTACTTAAAATAGAGTTAAAATTATTTAAAAATATGTGAGAAAGGGTAAAAACAAACAATTGACTGAGTTTATTGTTGAAATACCATGCATTTTACGTCATGTAAGTAAAGAAAGATAGCCACTCTTAGATAGCCAAACATACATAGACATCACACACACATAACTGATATTCCCATATAATACATACTATACAATTTGCGTCTAATTTGCGCTCTCACGGATAAACAGTGATGTTTACGAAAAAATGTTTCAAACAAAAGTTGTTTATTGCCTTATAAGAAATATTTTTTACATTTTAACTTTTGTTATATCTGTAACGGTTTACAAGATGGGTTCTATGGACCCAAGATCCAATTGATTTTATGTCCTGAGCACGCTATAAAAATTTCAGCTTGATATCTTTTTTCGTTTTTGAGTTATCGTGTCGACAGACAGACGAACAGACAACCGAAAATGGACTATTTAGGTGATTTTATGAACACCTATACAAAAATTTTGTTCGTAGCATCAATATTTTTAAGCGTTACAAACTTGCGACTAAACTTAGTATACCTTGATATATTTCATAAATAAATAGTATAAAAAATGTAGTTTTGGAGGACCTACTATCAAATTTAATAAGGTTAAAGATGTTGATACTCACTTGCAATTGTAATCCAAAAGGTAATATGGCCATTAACCACCAAGTCCATGTAGGACCATCAGGTAATCTATGCCAATTAAATTCAGGTTCAGGCATGGCACCAAATGAATGTTCAACTTCTGATTGAATATTTAAACTTAAAGAATTTACCCACACTTTTGCTTTGTAATAAATTTGATCATGAATTTGTTTTAACAATGGCAATTGAGAATTTGATATTGGCGTATCTTGTATATATTGGACAGACGCGGTGTGATATCCGTCCTAGAAAAAAAAAATCCAATTTAATATAATTTTCATTATGAATTAAATAGAAAATTTTACCTTTTCTCCAGATTCAATAAGGCGGAATCGTTTAACACCAATAGTTGTTAAAATGGTACATCCATCTTGTAATCTTACAGCATCTTTTATTTCTAACATTGTTCCATATTTAGCAAACGGTTCGTTGGGATTAACACTTGGTGCTGCCATTGCAAATCTTCGATTTTGGGATTGTAAGCATCTCCGTGCTAATAATCGATATCTTGGTTCATAAACAAATAAAGGGCATGCAATACCAGGAAAAGCTGTGGTGCAGACAAAAACTGGAACCTATTAATACAAATGGTAGTATTAGTAAAAATATGTCGATCTTTATTTTTCGGAAAAAAAGATAATTACCTGAGAGTCTATGCTATCAATTTCTTGTTGACGAACTCTTAATCTTTCATTATATTCAGCTGGTATCACAAGTCGAAGTAATCGTTCTATGACAACCGTAGAGCCCCTTGACAAATCAGCTCTAGATATTGGAGTTACACATAAGGGGCATGAATTACCATAATCCAAAACACGTTCTAAACACTCTCTACAAAAAGTGTGCCCACATACTGTTGTCACAGGTTCTAATAAACATCGACTACATAATACACAATCTAATTCTACCGTAGATATTAATCGGGAGGCATTATTTGGCGGTATTCCTGAAAGTAAAAGGAATCGTTTTATTAATTATGGGAATATTATTCCTATAAACATTTGTTTAAGGAATAAAGTGCATGGTTATTAAAGTATGTGAAAATTATTCCTACATTTATGTAAATTAATGATCGGGGATTCCAAAAGTATAGCCATGTTAGTACTCTTTCAATTTCAATGTTTCAAAATTATAGTTTTTTTCCCGAAATTATTAAATTATTGTTAATAAAAATAATTGTGAAAATAACTGTGAAAAAAACTAAAAAAATAACTTCTATTAGTAAGAGTTTAGAAGTTATCATAATAAACAAATATATAAGAAGATACATGCGTTTTTTTTTACGGAAAACAGAGAGACACGAAATTTTAATTTAAAGCCATGGTAATTTTGGAGAGGTGAAGGATCAAGAATCATCATTGGAGATTTGATTAAAAATGATAGACAAAATAATATAAAAAGACGGCTAAGAAAATGATTTAAAACGGATTCAATGCAAAAGTTTGAGTCCATTTTGCAAGCTGTTTTCTCACTGTTTTCCGTTAAAACTCGTATGTAGGCTTCAGTATAGAAATGTTCTTATGTTTGCTTCAGAACTACTAATAAAACCATGATTTTTAGTTTTTAATTCTAAAAATTGTTCTGTACTATTTAATTACTTTGAAAATTTATTGTGATTTCCATTGCCACCACCAAATTTCTAATTTCAGCTTGATGATTAAAATTATGATATGAGATATGACCATTAGAATGCGTGAATGTCGACTTCTTAGGCTTGTTTACAAATATACAAATCAATTTAATTTGTATTTTTTCAAAGTTTCAAATTAATATGATCGTTAAAATTGGGTGGATATCGACTTCTTAGATTGGTTTAACGTATTAAGTCCACGTTGGTTCTCTTTAGGGTTTAGGTGGATGCTTTTTCACCAATTTATTATGTGAGGTATCTTCGAAAACCATAGTCAGAATGTCAGATCTTTTGGAAAAACAAAAAAAATATCGAAAAAATTGTATGGTATCTATTTAAAAAAATTATTATTTTATAAGAAATGTGGGCAGAAGAGTGAACAAAAATTTCAGTAAACCATTTTCAAATTTCAGAAGATTTTGGGATACTTCACATAGTTTCACATTATGTGTTAAAAGTATGAAAGTGAAAATGCATATGTAAATTTATGAAATAAAAACAAATTGCTAAAATACATCTTAAAACAAATTACTTACGTCTAACACATTCTAATTCACGAACAATTCTCTCAACAAGTTTTCGTAGGTCAGTAGAATTTGAAATGCCTTGCATAAAATCTTCATCTCCACTAGATGCTTCATCTGAATCACTTGCAACTGGTACATGATTTCGGTTATCTATTCGGGTACATGGAAACACACCCGAAGCAGAATAACGTGCTCGTAGTGAACGTTTTGCAGACAGTAAATTATTTAGTACCTTTAATGAAAATCAATATTGTTATTACATTGTTCTTAAAAAATTTAAATCTATTTTTATTATACGAAACTAATTAGTTAATTATTTAAGAATGTTATTTATTAATTTAATGTTGGTTTATGATTTTTATTGATAAGTTAATAATAGGTAAATACTAATTGATTTGAATCAATTGTCAATAATTTAATAACGAAAAATGCATACGTGCATTGAAACACGACTCAATTTTATTTTCATTTACAATTTGTTTTGTGAATTCTAGGAACTCTTAATCTTTTAAAATTTATTGCAATAATATCAACTTGATACAATACTTGTAATTTTATATAATTAATAATTCAGAGCTAACAATTAAAGCTAGTTCAGAGAAGATACAAACTTCAAAAAGGAAAATTTTCTTACTGGAAAACTTAAATTATTTGACAAAAACTAGAAAAATATCCATTATATATGAATTGGGGATAAAATAACATTTTTATAAGATATAAAACTGACATTATTACTAAATGTCAATTTGTTAACATTTCTTATGTAATCAATATTTAAATTCAAATTAATTGCAAATTAAATGCAAAAATAATAAAATGTACACTAATTCAAAATTGATATGTATATTTATCATTTGATTACAAAAGACGTAGCCCTTAGGCAATATTAGCTGCTATTCAGCACGTGGCTTTATTATCATGAGAATTACTCGGAAAAATTCTGTGTCATGCGCCACTTTTCTTATAGCCACTGGACAATTTTTATATTAGTTGAAAGTAAGTATTTAAAAAAATAGTTTTTTGTCCTAATAAAATGAACCGCTTTCGGCACCTTCAAAAATGCAGTTTTTGAGGTCACGGTACATAAACTCAATATTTTTGCATGACAAAATGATTTTATTACCTACTTATATAATAAAAAAAAATCGGATGTTCAAAAATTGCTACCTTGCCGCTACCTTATAAAATCGGCGCCCGTAAAAGAAAATGGTGACTGATAATCAATTTTTTCGAATAATAAATAATGCGTCATTCTAGTGATGATGAAATCACATATGAACCATTTTTTAATCGCTAATGCGTTGTAACAAATAAGTACCCTTTCGAATGGTGTCTAACAAAGATTAATTTTATTTGACTTTTGGTAACTCGATATTTTGTGTTTCTACGTGAGATTAGTATTTTCGTTATTTTAATGAATTAATAATTTGTAATGCAGTAAGTTTTAAGCACGTTAGAATTAAATAAATCATATTATATTACCTTTTCTACAACTTGACGGAAAGATCGATTTTGAGATTCATAAATTGTGGCCAAACAGAATGCGGCAATACTTTCTTCGAGATGTACTTTTGCTCGTCGTCTATATGCTTTACTCCATCTCCGTCGAAGTTTTATGTTGTCAGTATTTGGAGGTGCAGTCAATGATAACTCTGTAACAATAAAAGTATTACAATTATTATTTGAAAATAAGCCAAAATTGATTTTTCAATGCGAAATCAAATTATATAACGAAACTGTATTTTTCTAAATTATGAATTATTTTTTAAAATGAAAAACAAAAACAGATTTTAATGAATAAGTTTTATGGTGTAATAAGTGAAAATACGTGTTACTTATTTCACTAATCACGCCATATTTTCGTAATTGTTTTGGCATTTAAATATACAACAAATTAATTTTGAAATAAAGGTGAATCAAAAGTCATTATATATCCTTTATGTTAAAATAAGTTTACTGAAAACTTCAAATGACTTGAACTAATTTTTCTTGGGATAACTTAGAAATAATATACTAAAAAATAGGGTACAATCATATAATGTACAAAATCCATCGATGTCTCAGCCCATCTTTGAACAATCTTATTCGTGAAATTGAATGGTGTGGCGCAGTTTGTTATAAAATATGTTAGAGTGTCTAACCAGCCTGCGCGTGCACATTCCAATACAATTAGAATGTTTAATAATATTACGACTTTTAAATCACATCTACATTACTATAAAATAAATTATATTAATATTAGAAAACGAAATGATTTAATAATATTATTTGATTTAAATTATACAAAAAAATACTTCTTAATTTAATTGAAGTTTTTTATGATCTAGTTGATTAAAATTTTCGAAGTTTCGGTTAATTTGAATCATTTTCTAAATTTTTTGTTTAGGTATATTTATTTTATTGTATGTAAACATTCCTTTAGTTTTCAAGTCAAAAAAAGAAAAATTTGAAAACATTTCGTTCATTTCATTATTGACGGGTTGTATTAAAATAATAAAATTTTAAATTTATGGCGTTTTATCAAAAACTTCATCTTATAATTGAGAATAACATGTTTGACAAGACCATTAATGACTAAAAACTGAACATTAATATCGTGTAATTTATTTTTTTTTTTTACTTTTTTAAATTAAATTAAATTTTATATAAAAACTTATATAAAAACACAAATTAGGATTTGTGTCTACAGACAAGCAATGAAATTCCTTTATAGTAGACCGTAAGGTAATAGCAGATTATGGTTCTTCATTTTCTTACGTCTGCCTCGGAGTAGACTGAAAAATATTTTCGTGCTGACTTAAATGAGAGAAAATTTCAAGTGATATGAATGAGGAACATATCGAATTAATTGACCACTTGCAGATCCTGTGTCAATATTTTTTGTTAACTCACGGAGTCTCTTTTTTCAATTTTAATTAGCAGCAATTTTTAGTCCAAAATTCAATTTGTGTTTTGGCTAATTTGAGACTCTATTAACTGTCGTTTTCCGATGCCAGAGCAAGATCCTACGATAAAATTCATTAATTCCGTGACCATAACAAAATATTATATCTAGATAGGCAGGTAAATAGGTTGGAGGGCTGGTTCGGCAACTCCGCCACTTACTCGGAAACAGCAAGCTCGTTGTGTTTTACGATCATTTTCGATTACTTCAGGCGATTATTTCATAGAGATTTGATGCTTAAACATTGAACATGATATTTCTTAATATTACACATTTAACAATACAAATATACTTAATTGTCTTGTGCAGTCGCCCCTATATTATAAGAATTTGTATGTTCATATACACATTATTAATCATAATTTCCTTATTGTTTAAGTAACACACCTAAAAATATTATATAATTAATAAATATAACCTTGGTAACAAATAAATACACCTCCTATTTTCAAACAGAATATTCATTTGTTTTAAAACCTACAGATAACACACTTTTTACTAGTGAAAAAATTTAAATACGGTTTTTTCGTTGAAGCTCTCTCCAAACTTAATCGATTTTCATGAAACATAGCTAAGAACACTCTCCATTAAATTATCTTTCAAGTAAGAAAACCTTAATCGTTCCATCCGTTTTGGAGCTATGATGCCACAGGCAGACACATATAGTACTAGTTTTTTGGTAGTTTTTTAGAAGCTTTGGAAATAAGTGTTAAACAATACGGCAGTTGCCTGATGTAGAATTTGCCATATTACACATACAAATGTAAAACTAGACTGATACCATGACAAAATTTGAAAGTAAATTCAAATTGATTGAAAAACAAAGAAGTTTTAAGCATTCAAAGATTGTTGATCATCTCTTTTTAGCAAAACAAAGTTTTATATGTATTTTATATGTGTCTCTATGGTGATATCGGACAATGACGTCACTAATCAATATCTTCCTCTTTGTTTAATAAGAATTTTAAACGTTCACATTTTGCGGGCTTTTCATTTAAGTAATGATCCTTAATTTTCATTATTAATAGGACCAAAGCGTGTGTTTACCGACACATGTTTTTCATACTAATTCGTAAGTTTTGATAAATCCTATTTATTATCCCGTTGTGCAATGACAATTTATTCCCCAACTGAGAGTACCGTGTTATTGTTAAGCGACTTAATACTTATTTTCTAATAATTTAAATCATGTTGAAAAATAATTTGATATTGAAATAGTAGTAATTTTATTTTATTTATAATTTTATTTATTAATCAACACGATCGTCAGTCAACTGTGAAAAGTTATTTTTAAGTTACATAATAAAACGTGTTATCTATCATCACGTGAATAATAACAAGAAGCAATTTTTGTTATTTTTCATTTTGTTAATAATTATTAACTAAATGTTGTAGAAAAAACTTTTTTAATTTGAATATTTCTATTAGCAAGTTATACGTTTTTGGGGTTTAATCCTTCGAGTGTATCTTCTAAGATTATTCACGTGTACGTTCGAAACTTTTAATATATAATTTTAAAATGCATAGTTAAGTTTTCGAAAATCATCACCAGCTCTCCCTTTTATAGTCGAAACCATTTAGAAACTACTAAAATATTAAGAAACCTTTAAATTTTCATTAAACGGAAATGGATCCGCTCGATTAAATAGGAAATTGGCCTTCTGTGATACTTTTTTAAACCGCTCAAAAAATGTTACTTAAATTTTGTGGTCGTTAAAAAAACCTAAATATGCATCCTGTAAACCACGCAACAAAATCGCGATCACTTAGTATTTTCATTAGACTCAAATTGTGATTATTATATACTTTATACTTCATTAAAGAAAATTTGTTGATAATGTTTTTTAATGCGCAGTTTTGTATAAAAGCATAGATTTGTTGTTTTTTTTTTCAAGTCATTATAAAATTCTAAATTTTGGCATTAAATAACCAACGTGTTGCAAATATTTTAAAAATATGATATTGTGTAACACCACAAAATATCAAACAAATAATTATAATCACAGTAAATACGAAATGATTATTGCACAAGATTGGACTTCGAATTGTACACAATACATGTACAATATATAATCGGCTTTATAATTATTTTAGTCTGAATATTGTTATTATAAGTTTATGTAACTCCAAGTAATAAGTATCATAAATTATATTTCAAGGAGATACTCTGATACAAAATATAATATTCTTGTTGTCATAAAGACGACACACCAGTCTTACTTACGTTTTATATTTAAATTAAATGTCTTTCATGTAATCATTTGCTTTCTGGTAGAAAGTTATTGTATGCTTTTTAAAAAATCGAAACAAAAGTTAAAATTTAATTGAGTATGCAAAATAACACCATAACACTATCAAGGATAAAAGCGTCATTTGCATTTTAAAATACATCCCCATATATTATAAATGTGAAAGTAAGGATGTTTGTTTGTTTGTTTGTTACGATTTCACGCAAAAACTAGGGAATGGATTTGAATGAAACTGCACAAAAATATAGCTCATACGTCAGAATAACACATGAGCTATAATTAATAGATATATATTTAAATAAAAGGGTCAGAAAATGACATTCATCCTGAAAAACTCACAGTTCCTATGGGATAACACACAGAAACCGTATTTTTTAAAGGATTTTGTAAAAGTTCGTGAAATAAATTTTTAGCGGATTTTTCTCAAAAAAGCTTGATTAATTTACACCGTAACGATAAAAACTCTCAATAGTTATGCATATGTATAGAATATATGCCGTTTAAAATCTATCATTTGGTACATTAATCTTAAAATAAAACATGATACATTAATCTTAAATTTAATTCTGTAGCATTTTTACGTAAAACGACGGCCATTGCGCTTTTTCTTAAATAGAATTAGTACCTTAAGCACTGCTACGGCATATCCGAAGACGCATACATATACAGTATGACACTTGAGAAAATTATTATTATGATTAATCAAAAATATAAGTTTTAGAACATTTACTCAATAAAAAAATTATGGATCTTGCTTCTTTAAGTTATATCTATGTTGTTTTACAGCATAATAAATTAATGATATTGGAATAATTAGACGAGATAAACTTACATGACAATTAAAACGTAATTTAATTTACACAACATTTGAGTTAAGGTATTATTTTACAAAAAGGTAAAAATTTCATTCATGATAAGGTTGTTAGTACCTACGTAGATGTAATAAAAATAATTGAATCAAAAATTATGAGTTAAGAGCCAAACAAAAAAAATTACTTGAATTTATTAAAGCTGATTTGAGGATTGGTTACAGTAGTTGTGTACACACACATACTAGGAGTCAAGTAGATGCTTTCGAAAAGGTTTTGTTTTCCGAGTTATTGAAATAAATTTACTAAAGCTGAAAATTGTTATACAGATTGTATATTGCATATAAATAAATAACAGTTATGACTGTCAGTCAGTTAAATGTTAGGGCAGGGCCCCTTTGCCCTAACATTTAACTGTTTGACTGTCATAATTGTTGCAATATACAATATGTATAACAATTTTCAACTTTAGTAAATTCATTTAAATACCACGGAAATCATATCCGTTTCGATAGCATATATCTTACCCCTGTTCTATCGTTCGTTTGAGTGACTATATACTATAGTCTATACTATAACCAATCCTCAAATGATCAGCTTTAGTAAATTCAAAGAATTTTTGTTGACCTGGTTTTCCCATTATTATTATATTGAAATCAAAATAAATTCATGCCTAAAAAAAATTTGCCAGCTTTAGGTTAAATAGTAAACTTCCTTCCTTGAATATTTTGTCTATTAAAAAGTAGTTTTATTTGGTACTTAAAAAGTAATTAAATTCATACCATTTGAGGTGTTTAACAATAAACATTTCATTCATGCTTGACATGTTAGATGTAAAACTATAATTATTAGATTATTATGATGTTAAAATAATTATATATTATAGAGGGAATTATATATTTAGACTAGAAAATAAATAGATTATACACTTCTGAAAATAATACATAAAAGTCAAATTATTTTTTTGTAATACATGGAAAATTTATAATCAGAACATTTCTGTGATTTCCAACTTTACGCAGTTTTTGGGCTGTCTTACCAAGACATTTTGAAAGAGTACACAAAAATAAAAATAGAAGTTTTTTCGCTGCGATGAAGTATTGTTTGTTACCAGTTTTCTCCTTCAAATTGTTATGACTGACATTAAAGATAAGGGTTTTTCATGCATCGAATATAATTTCCTGGATAATGCTCTAAATTATCGAGCTCTTTTGTTTCTATAATTTTTTACGCCTGATTTACAAAAATATTATAAAAAGGCGTCGATGTTGACATTTTTGAGTACTTAGATACGTTGTTCGTACACGTTAATTTTTTCCAGGTGAGCTATTCTTCTATGTTTTAAAAGTACCAAGTCGAGTAATGTAAGCAGTGCCAAATCAGTTATCGAGTTGGCCTTAGAAAAAATGGGCTAAATTTTTTCTATTTCTTACATAAATGTCGTTGACATTTATGAATAAAATTTCCGTCTAGAAACTGATATAAATTTAAAGCATTCATTATATTATTATATGAACTGATTTGAATTATATTATACTCTTGGGTCTTGGTAATAAAGAAAAGCATTTACAACTATTGTTATAGTATTTAAAAAAAAACGTTGAACTTGAGTTATTAACTGAACCAATAAAAGTTTCAACAAAAATAATTTATAGTTATTTATAGAAACGTATAAGTTGCTAAAAAATCAAATTAGTTTTATTAGATCAATGAATTCTCAAAAGTACTGAGGGATATATATTTGATATATATTGATTATACTATTTTATTACAGAAATTGTAACTCATTAAAAAATCATTGCTTTTAAAAGATGAACCACTTTGAGTATTTTTGTTTTAATAAAACAATTTTTTAAGTACATACCAACAATTAAAAAAAAAAATCCAGCTACAGAAAATATGGAAAGAAGAATAAATTAATATAGAGACAGATCAAAATCCTGATTCTATTTGGAACGTTTTGTATTAAAAGTTGTAGTCATATATTAAACAATTTACGAGTGTGAAGGAACACCTTCGATTACAAATATTTTAATACCTTTCGAATAATTAAGAGTTTAGATTTTTCTCTATATTTCATTCTTATTTTTATCTTTTGTTAAGTTGGATTTTAATTTTTAGCTTTTACTTTATTTTTTTTTCTGTTTATTAGCCACTAAATATGAATTCCATAATGTATTGTTAGAATATGCTTTAAAACAGGCATGGGCAAACGTGGCTTAGATAAGTCCCTCAGACTTCTGTATCTAAAATACGAGTACCTAGGACAGTGACAACCAAAAGTACGAGTAAGACAGAGAGACAACATTTGTTTTCTACCTATCTGATTACTGAGATAGGTAGAAAAGTCGTATACCCGTCTCGCTTCCTCCTCTATGAGCAATTCGGACTTGGATAAAGAGACACACAATAAAGTTTATGGTACACAATAAAGTTATAGCAATGGTGACCTCGACTTAAAATAACTCGCCCATGCCTGCTCTAAATGACCTTTCATTTGATACTAAACAAGATATTATGGGTTACAGGCGCCATATATTGTTTGTTTTACTGTTAAAATATTCAGTCTATACCAAATATTGACTCATATGTTTAATGGAAAAAGTCTTGAAACATATACTATATTAGGGTAGGTTAAGAAGTTTAGTGAATATTTTTTTGATTTCGATTTTCGAAGATTGGACATACGACATACACTTGATAATTATTTAAAAGTGGATTTTAAAAGTTTTTAGAACTAAAATCAGAGTAAAAACAAAACAAATATATTAAAGAAGGTATGTATGTATTTGAATTTAGTACAAAAACATTGTCTGTCTGAGAATGCACATTATATTACACATAAGTGCACCAAATACAACTACATTGTAGCGGACGTCAACAAACGTCTGCTGATGAGAATGACCTTCCGACATTGAAAATAAACATAATATTTATATGCAATGGATGATTAAGCTACTATAGCATCAATGTTCAAACTTTCATTTTGCTTTGTTCAGTATTTTAAACAAAAAATATGGTGTGATTGCCGTAAGACATGTAGATTCTAAAAGTTATGACCCCAAAGTGCCTAACTTTTTTTGGGATTTTAAACTTTTCAAATGCTTACTTTTATATCACTTTGCTACGTCTATAAGGTTAAAAATAAGCTGAAGGCTAAAATGGATTTAAATCAATCACACATAATATTATTTAAGACTTTTTGCTTAAATTCAAAAAAAGTTTTGCTATTTTGAAGTCGATTTGTTTGGCTATAAAGAAAAATTAATAATTTTTTTTACTTCCAAAATTGCCACCCAGATTTTTCTAAACGTTACACTGTTTAAAATAATGATATTTGGTTTGATAATATTGGTGGGAGTGCAGGTCAATGCACTAGACATATGTCTCGTAAAAATTAATGTTTCCTGTGATTCCACCATTTTTATAGTTCTTTACCCGTATGGATTGATTTGAATACTGTTATTTTAATGAAATCTTTTTAATTTTATCGATCCGTTTACTGATAAATGTGAGGATCTTTGGAATCTATGCACTTCAAAGTATAAACAAGTATACTCTGATTTTAACAATGAAAATTCTATTTGAAAACTTTAAATGAATTTTTAGTTAGATATTATTATAATTATAATTTTTTTAATGAAATTGTTCATTTCCTTAAAAAAAAATAATATGTGTATTTATTAAAGATTTATTTAGCAATTTTTTTTCTAATTCTCGCATGGTTTTATTCCGTGGTTGTGTGACCGCGAATTAAAAATATATTTCATGTTTTATTCAAATAATTTAATTTTTATGCATAAAATTTTCTATTATTATCGATTTTTTATGTTAATTTGAATCGAATTAAAAAAATTTATTTGTTTGTTTTAAATTGTGTTGTGCTAGGTTGTGGAAAATATACCTTGAAACTTCCAGCAAGTAAGGTAAACAAGAGTTTGTCAACAAGTTACGAAATAGTCCGCGATACCTTGATGAAGTGAAAATTCACAAGACTTTTAGAGGTTTGATAAAAGTAAGGTGACAAAATACCGACATCTTCAAAAGGGTTCGTTTCCATAATGCCACAAGTCACAAATGCACTTGTTGATAGTGAACTAGTGACTTTTTTTTAAGTTGGTTTTATACTTGTGGGTGGTACACATTTAAAAAATAAGCTAGTGTAGCGCCGTATTCTAGTGATATTCTTCCGTACTTTAGTGATATCTCATATACAAATTGTTTAAATATAGGTTGTTGTTTTTTTGTTAGTAAAGGTTAATGGAAAATCCATTATAATCCCTTGTTAATCACTGACATATTTGACAACTACATTATGTTTCTGATAATCAGGAACTTGATAATACATTTTTTATTTATTTTTTACAAGCAACTATGAATAAATAAATATAATAAACTGTTATTATTTTGTTTTCAATGCAAAAATAAAATATTATATGGTGGTGTAATGTAATAACAATATTCTTTGTCACATTTTCTAATGCACATTTTTAACCACGTGTTGTAATTGTTTTGCAACCGAATGATTACAATAACATAATGTGTACCCAGTATGTTATCTACTCGTGTTAGTCTAGGCGTTAATGGAACGTATATGCTAGGAAAATTGTATATGGATAAACATGTATTATTATTGGGTAAATTAATATGTCATGTACCAATCTACACCTTAAAAAAGAACTACGAAAAACAGGCTTAAATTGAATCTCAGCATTTGCTCTCAGCATTGAGCCTCACTCTATTTTAGTGAATTAGTAATTCCATAGACGAAACAAAATAAAAAACAATAGATAACATTTCTCTCATTCTAAAGCTTTTTTAAAGTGAAAACAAGAACAATTTCACATAGAACCCCGCAAGATAAGAAAAAAATGTTCTTTGGTCCATTCTGATCAAAAGCTCTCATGGCCACAAAACTTTTTAACGAGTAGTTTTCGAGCTATGAGAGCTGCGAATATATTATAGGTTCAGTATATCACTAGGATAATGGCATTTTGCGAAACTTTCTCAAACCGCCCTTATAATATACTTCAGATCGTTCTGATCAAAAACTCTTCTCACAGACTACATAATTATAATGAGTGTGCAGCTTTGATTGGCCGTAAGCCGTAGCTCGAAAACGTAGTTTTCGAAGAATTTTTCAACGGGTAGTCTTCTATTCGCATAATAATAATAATAATAATAATAATAATGGGGGTTTAACCTCCGTTTTTCTGACGCATGCCTTATCGCAGAGGCCACCCACATCATTATTTGTTAATCTTTATTTATTCCATTACATACATATTTACAATTACATTTTTGATGTGGGTGGAGTCGGTTACTTCGTTCTTTTCCAAGCGACGACAATGTGATCAATTCTGCACTCATTCGCATAATATTTTGGGGGCGGTTTGAAAAAGTTTCACAGAAACTATTTTCCTAGTCATATAGGTACTATAAATATTATATATTCGTGACTTTGATCGTCCATAGCTCGAAAACGACTCGTTAAAAATTTGTATGGCCTTGAGAGCTTTTGATCAAAATGATTCAAAGAAAATATTAGTAGAACAAGTTTCACAACATTTTTTCTTTACTATTATTGTGGTTCATTTTGGGAACCCGTGAAGTGGTCCTTTATAGAAACTTTTCCCGGCAATTAAAACGAATTTTTAATGAAAACCAGCGAAGGATACATTCAACACTTCGGTTTTTAAGAATGCTTTCGAACCTAAGTAATTTGGTATTAAAAAAAAAGGAAAACTGTTTTTCTAAAGAAACATTGAAAAGTTTGTACATATGAGGTTATAAATCTTAGGCAATTTGCAACATGACTGATAAACCGCCTACCGCTACAAAGATGACGGCTCCCTACTTTTGATACGAACTAACAGTTTTATCTATGGCACTAAATAAACATGAGCGCGAAATATAAGCTTTTTCGAACGTTTAAAAATGTTAGGTTCTGAAAATTGGCCATCTTAGGAAAAGGACCATCTGAAGCAACTCACTATTTCGACTAATTTTCAAAAGTTGTGCGCCACTATCGGTTAGTCTATATTCCATAGAAAATCTTAAACACTGTTATACTATTATTAATCTAAATGTTACATACTTATATAACTGAATGAATTTGTAAAATAGATAGTTAGTATGTATTCATTTATGCATAAATAAAAATATATATTTAACCAATTGACTCACGTTGGAGTAAGCAATTATAACTAAAGAATAGATATTGAATAATTTCATTGACGAGCTATTTCTTCGATATTTCTCATTTCTTCTAAAAGTGTACTCTCAGAATGAGAAATAAATTGACCAATAAAAAGTGAAAAAAGAATTGAAAACCCAAATTTTAATTATTTTATTGAATACTATTATTAATAATTTATTTTATTTTTCAATTTATTTGTACAAATTATATCGGAATTTCCATGAAACAAAACACATCATCATTTTTTGTTATCATGATACACCATATATCAATTATTTAAAAAAAAATTTCTTCTCTGATATTAAGTTAAATTTCCAATTTTTCCCTGCGCCGCCACCATATTTATTTAATATGGCATATTTCGAATTCCTTTAACATATATCGGGTGTATTAGAATAAATGGTCAATAATCCGGGAAGTGATAAGAAATACATGTTCTCCTTCAGAGTGATAAAAATTTTATATATCGTGTCGAATTTCTGCCGAATCCGAAATATGCCGAACAAAAGTTATAGATTTTTTTATGAAAAATATTTTTGACTATGAAAAGGAGCCTTTTTTAGATGCTTCTTGTCAATTCCAAGCTTATTGGCTAAATATTCTGATACATCTGGTATTTGTCCTCAAAAATGAATCAAAATTTTTTAAAGTTATTATACTAATTAGTGCAGATTTGACTGATTGTGTATTTTTATTTAAAATTTTTGAAAAAGTAAAAAAAAAAAATATTCTAAAAATAAGAACATGATTATTAAATTTAAAACAATTTTTTTTAATTTTTTTTAAAAATAATTACTGCAGTAAACAGTATATTTATGATTATTATTATATTTTTGTACCGAATTACAACATTGACCTTAAATCATAAAACTTATTCACGTGATGTAGTGATAATTTTTTTTTTAGTAAATACTAGTGACCCGGACCTGTCTCGGCACGGTAGGCACAACCAAGTATCCATCTAGTTTATTTGAATATACAGATAATTTTTTAATAATATTTATCTACGCCCGTGTAGAAGTACTTTTCTTACTCAGTATGCACGGGAAAAATATTTTATTACCGCACTAGGGTGGTTATGAATCCTGGTACTATAGTTATAAATAATAATGAAAAAAATTTAAATAATAATTATTTATTTTCACATTTTAGAGGCGTAGATAAAGTTTTGTACGATATACGTGTGATAACGCATTATTAACGTACTTTTGCGATTGTTCAATTCGTCGTGCTATGCACTCCATGTGCAAATTTCGTTACGCGTACGTTAATAATGTTGTTATTCTACTTGTATCGTAAATAATTATTTTTTGCGAGCCAGTTAATCAAATAATTATCCGGATGTGATAAAACACCCGGATTGACAAAAAAATTTCTCAAAATTTTTCTATTCTTTTTAGAAATTTTTATCGAGGAAAATTAAGTCAATTCGAACATTTTCATGTTAAGATTATGCATTCCAAATTCTATTACTAAAATTTTTGGAAGAAAAGAAAGAAAAATCGATAGAGGCTGGTAGAAACCTATAAAGTTGTAAAATGGATATATACTAGAATATGCAAATCGGATTCTAAGAGATAAATAGGGTCAAGAGAATATAAGGTTCATAGAGGATTAAGAATAGTTGGTAAAAACGACCAGAGTGGTGTACACAAAATATCTTGTGGATTATACACAGAAGAAGACAACTGAAGGTATAGCTATAGAGTAAAGTGTAATTCGCAACTTTATCTATCACATCGGTTTAAGTGCCTTGTGAAAATGAATCTATTAAGCTCAAGAACAGGTGGATAGATGCATTTTATTTATTCTAACAATTAACAAAACTTTTCAAAACGAAATCAATATAGTGAAAAAATCTTGTCTAAGCTAAAATGTACGACATATACTGTGATTTAAATGCCGGCATACGTCATAAATTATAACAGGATGTATAATTTATACAGTCATTGCCCTGTGTAAGTAAATCATCACACGATGATATCTCTCCGTTCCTCTTCAAACATTGATTTGATAAATATAAAATTATAATAGCGTTAAAATGCATTAATAATAATGAGCCAGACTACACTACACTAATATTATTTAAATTATATTAATTTTTGTTAAATAATAAGTTTTTCATTAAGAGTGTCCGAACTTAAAAGAGTTTAAAGTTATATATGAAATACGAGAAGTTATACAAGAGATATCTTAAATTTTTTTGCCATAAATGCCATTATTGTGTGATATATAATTTCAACCAAATGGCAAACGCAATTTCGATAATCAGCGCAATGTAATTATTGGAAAACTCATCATGCAATTTGAACTTACCGTAAAATTTGTAAAAATCAATTAGCTCAGTAAACAACATCAAAACAAGAGGCCTTCTTGATGATAGCGATCTATGTGATAATTGTACTTTTCGCAAAAGAACTGCATAGTACAGAAATTTCCATTTGCTGGTATACAAAAAAATGGCACTCATTCAATAATTTTTTTTCAAAGATATCGTTTGTAATTTGTAAGTTTCAAGTTCGGACATTCTTAATGGAAAATCTTTTATTATCTCTTTTATATTTATATTTATATCGACGAGTCGTCGGCGATTGTTGTTTGGTCACAACACGACACAGTTCAAACCACACAAAATTGAATTGATAACGATTTGATAAATTATGTTTAGATTAAATCGGGTGATTTAAAATGAATGATAATCATGTAATACGGAAAACATATCATCAATAAAAAATAATGTAAAGAAGTTAAAATTATTATTATAGATCTGGAAGACTTTTGATACCTAGTCAAATTGCACTCTCGAATAACGAAAATCGTAATCAAAGAGATCTCGTAAAGCAGATCTTTATTTCAACCAATATTCTTCTCAGTTTTTAATGTACGTGTCTCAATTAGTCTTTTTAATCTCTCTGTAGGTGTATTAAAAAAACATCTTCATTTGAGTTGCGTAACCCACGCTCTTAATATTCATCATTGTGGAGGCACGCAATAAACTATACATGATTAAAATTGAGATGCTGAATATATTATATCTGAATTTATTGAGTCGAAGACCCAAACGATTGACTTACTTTCTAGTAACAGGGGAGCCCCCAATGATAAATGGCAATTTTCTCTCGTGCGACGTGGAGATCTATTGGACTTTGAAGATTAGATGATGGAAAGAAAAAAGAGTTAAATGATTTTTTTGGAGCCCACAATGATAAATGGGAATTTATTCGTGCGTCTTGGAGATCTATTGGACTTTAAAATAACAATTTAAATCAAATAATTATTTATTATTATTCATTTTGATAATTTATAAAGGATTTTTCATTAAGAATGGTAGAAGTTTAAGCTTTTATAAAATCAGCATCAGCCAATTCGATAGCCTCGCCAAAAGCCAGGTTTTAAACCCCTAATACCACTCCCGTGCGTTCGGACCTGAAGAAAAATATAGCCTGTACCTTCTCTGGTATCGGTGTGTGCAAAAAAAAAAAATAATAATAATTCGGACTGTCAAATGAAGCTGTGGCTTCCTCTTGGTAGGTATCATATTATATCACAAAAGCTCTATCAATCTTAATGGAAAACTGTTTATGTACTTTATTTACAGATAGTATTAAATACTGTTATCAAATACAGCAAGTAAACATTATTTTGTTATGATTTTAAATAAAAAAATATTCATGACGAAATATTGCTTTTTGGTGTAAAAATATATTTGATTCACTTTCAATTTGATTACATATTATTTTAAAAATCATAAAGTATCAATCGTAATTTTGTTTCAATGTCTGTAACAAAACATCTTAACATAATGTATTATGTATATGTTTATGTAATTCGATTGTATAACTGCAAAATAAAAGTAATTTATATTTTTCTTAAATTCATTGAATAAAAATTTTGTAATATTTATTTTTGTAATATTCAAGTTTTTTATTTAATAATAATTATTGTGCAAAATTATTTTATTTTACAATAATTGTAATATTCTTATTAGTTTTGAATAATATTCTATTCAAACGTAATTTTATTTATAGATTCTTAATTTCAATTAACATAATTGGAGAAGAGAGGAAATTTAAGATAAATTGCAAGTTTTAAAACTTCCAGGCTTTGAAAAAACTGACTCCTGGAATAATATGAACATTGAACAAGAACAAGGCGGTGGAGTAATTGAGCTATATTTAAAAAAAAACTGAGTACGCAAAAGCACAACATCGTTATTTATAATCTCATGTATTTTCATATTTCACGATTTAGAAATGTAAGAAATGAAACCTTTAATGAAGATGATAATTTGATTTCTCAGTAAGAGGTAAAAATAAATAAACAATCATAAATTCTTATTTTTAACTGTATACCTTTGTATATAAAATAATATTGAAATTGAATATTAATATTATTATAATAAAGGTCATTTCCCTTTGTTTTTTTATAACATGCGTAATAAAATGGAAAACTAAAAATTTATTAAAATAATAGACCATGGCGGCTCATATTAAGGTTTATCACCAAATTAGTTCAGCCGAATTATTTTATATTTACCTAGATCCTTCCATTCCTTCTTGACGATTTTATGATCCTATTTAGGCATTCGACCTCAGAGTTCCCTTCAGTCTTTTCTAATCTACAATCGAACTGGGATAAGCGAAAGTTCAAGTGACTGTCGTCTCTAATACATTCATAATTGATTTTTAGCGAATTGTTGAAGGAAATGGAGCTATTGGTTTTGTACTGATGATGGAATTTTGAAAAATATGTACTTATACGTTTATGTATCTGTAAACTTTCTAGCATTAGCAATTTAAGTCCGATTTAAATAAAATGTGGTATCAAGAAGTGTTTTGGTATTTGAAAGGTCAAGTTCGGAGAAAAATCGACTGATAAACAAGGGGTGGGGATGAGTAAATTTTGAATTTTTTCAAAATAAAAAATATATATATATATTTTTTTAAATCAGTTTTAAGCAAAGAATACTTTTGTGATTTTTTCTCTAGGCGCTTAGTTTTAGAAATAAAAGTTCTTGAAAAATTAAAAATGCAATATTCGATGTTATTTTTCAATCTCTGAGGGAATTCACTTAGCCAACGCAGCTCCTGCGCTAAGAATTTTTTTTATGTATGCAGATATACAGTTACGAAATAGTATTCGTGTAAGAAAATTATTAGGCTGTCAGAAATTGTGGTTGTTATACCACGTTGTCGTATATTCTTTTGTTCTTACATTTTGTGTCCGATTATCAAACAAAATTATAAATATAATACACTCTCGTATACTTCCTGTTATATTTAACAATATTACCCCGTAATCATTAAAACTACGCACGCATTTGACTTGTTAACTGATGAGTAATGTGACTTATGAACAACCACCAATATTCTCATTTTAATTACCAACATATTAAATTGCTGTTATGTAGTCTTCATCATAATATATAACTCGCTACATATGTAAGTTTCCTCTCACTTTAAAATTGTTACATAAAAACGTTATTTAAAACAAAATTTAACATGTAGTTAAATGGAATATAGAGTGTTTTATGAAGAATGGAAAGCAATTTTTTGGGATTTTAACTTCAAAGTATAGGAACGTTAACAGGACAATGACAATGTCCAGGATAATGTTTTATCATCACTTTTAGATTGATGTCTGTGTGTACACAGATCTTTTCTCGTTGAATATTTCTAATAGCTATTCGAATTTGACAATAATTGCGTAATAATACCAAAATGTGCTGAAATTGCACCTTCCGCTGGTAATTTCATTTATTAGCACCTCAATTTCAGTGGCTGAGTGAACCTCCTTCATGCATATACTATGCATTACACCAGCCCATCATAACCATTAATTAAATTAATTTTGTTGTGACGGCGGAAATTGGTTACGCCTTAACCAACTGAGCTAATCGGGCGACTATTTTTATTATAATAAATTTTAAAATTTTTTATTTCTCGCAGTATTTTTTACTTAAATTTAATTAGCCACTCTATAAATTGAAAAAGCTACCATAGGCTGATGTTAAAAAAAGATGTGTACATATATATGAAGACGATTGTCTGACCCAATGTATACAACGCGTACAGGTGTGCAGTATTTAACACACTCTCCAATTTTGCATTAAACGAAGCTGTATATTAAACACCAACCGTTCAGATGTTACGAAAAAGTTACAAATTACTTAAGGTAGTACCTACACGAAAGTGATATTCCACGAATTTCTCAAAACTCAGAATATAAAATATTTAATTCATAATACACTTGCTGTTAAAATTAGAAGATGATTTACCATGCCATACATGAGATATTAGCAATTAAAAGTGACGCAATTTGTACGTGTACATGGGAGAAGTGTATAAAAATACACAAATTTACAAATATTATATTTATTTACCAATGAATGACGTCCACCATCTCTATGAAAAACTAATATAATGTAGAATACTATATTTAGAAAATATATAAATAAAAATAAAAATTATTTACCATATAGTTTCGATAAAAAACTTAAATAAATAACTCGTTTTAGCGATGATTTTTGTGGAAAAGATATGAAGACTAATGTTAAAGGCATATGTCATAGTGTGTGTGCTTATATGTATACTAGAACAGTAGTGAGGAACTACAGTCTTTTGAAAATAATATATGGTATATGTATAATAGTCATAGCACAGTTAATGCACTGAATGATAGTATTAGTCCAAAACTTTTTGACTGGACGGTCGCGGAGGAACTACCTTAACAAAAAAAAAAAAAAGAATGATTATTACAAAATCATATTTTTTTAAATGATATTTTTGTATATAATTTTTTTTTTATTATTAAATATAATAAAGTTGATTCTTATACAATAAAATGAAATTATTGAAAGTGGAACAAGGCCTATCACAAATGAAATAACTAACTCAACGTGTAGTATTAAAATATATGCCTACTCACACAGTATAGTAATATGTATAAGGCATTATAATGCACCTAAGTTTTGTGTGTAATTGTTTTATAGGTATTAATGGCCTACTTCATTTAATTTAATTTATTATATAATTAATTCTATTATTTAATTACTTTATTAAATTTTATAATTGTTCATTTAATTTGATGATGCGTAGACGCATCAATATTTTATTTTTCATTAAAAATTTTTATTTTTATTCCTTCAATTTTTTTTTTCTGTATACTGATCAATAAAAAAGGGTTAGGTTGCCTGGTCAAGCGTTAAGGCTTCATAAATGAGCGTAGAATTAAATATAAAAGATCTTATAAGGATTTAAGACTGTGAATTTATATAAGGATTCGTAAAGATCTTACCATTTTGTCGTTATAAACGGTTTTCACTACAATAACTTGTATTGACTTTTTGAATTTTAATTAATGAAAATATTTTCTTATCAAACGATTTGATGGATTTTAGACGGGTAAGTATATTACAATCATACTTCAAATTATTATATAATAATGATCTACTTAAAAGAATTGGTTTTGATTATCTTTAATTTAATTAAAACATAAAGGTGTCGATGACTTTTAACTTAAACTAATTTCTTATCAATTGAATGAAAAAAATTTCAAACAATAAGAACAATATAATTAGTATTACATGGTATTTATTTTGATAAGAGTGAATTGTTACAGATTTGAATTATTTATTTTATAAATCATATAAATAGGTATTAGGTAATAATTTTCATTAAATCATAAGTTTAAAAATATGATGACTACCAGGCCCGTGGAGAGGAATTATCCAAGGGAGGGGTTCAAACTTTTTTCATCACGTTAGTTCATAAAGTTAATAAAAACAAGAAACTCTTTTTTCGAGAAAGGGCAAATTTTAATTCGTTTTGAGACGACGCAGAGCTGAAAAGGAGCGTTCATTCGTCACAGGCAAAACTACCAAATCGCGAAGAATTTGGTAGACATTTGCAACGCATCTTTAATCTTTATTGCAAATATCAAGTGCTAGGGGGGAATTATTTCCCGTCCGACAATGCGTTTTGGTCAAAATTGAACGTCGCCGACCCAAATGTCACGAGAATTATCGTGCAAAATAAAATAGTCTAGTTCAGAAACTTGAGCGTTAGAGTCTTCATCAAAATTCTTTTATTTTGTTGAGAAAGAGACAAGCAAAATTAGATAAAATATTGCTATGATTCAGAAATCGATCTAAAATCTTCAACTAAAATAACCTGTTCATTTCAGCGTTGAGTCTATTATGACGCCTTGGCTTTCGCAATTCTATGTCGAGTTCATCGTAGATATCGCTCACAGTTTAAAAAAATTTTGTAAACTCTTCTCCACCGTTTCCTGTTCTTTCAATCGAAATATGTTTCGCAGTATCAGCCAGTTCGGCAGCCTCGCCAAGACAAATGTTTTCTGTTTTGAATAGTCGGCCCAAAGACAAAGTCAAAGAATATACCGAGCTCAAAATATGCATCGATATCTGGCTAACCAATAGATATATCTCACTGCGTTTCATAAATGGATGCATTTACAGAACTATTTTTGTTTTGACCCTCACAACCCCTCCCGTGCGAACGGGCCTGATGACTACTATAGAAATATGAATTAAAACGGGCAAAATAATGTTTAAATCTAATATAGAAAAGCATCATTTAAAGTAAATTTTTAGAAAGGTTTAATATGGACATTATTGGTTGTTCGAAGTATTATTATTAATCTACAATGCATGGTGTAGCTTGCTGTGTAGTTTATTACTAGTTATTAATTTTTTATTTAATTTACTCAATAATAAAACAGTTGTAATGTAAGTGCCTAAGTAAGTATATGCAACAAAACCTACCATTGTTTAAGTAAATAAATATTACTTAACAATGAAATTTCATACAGTGATGTAGAAATAAAATTCTGTAGTAATGTAGTAATAATTTTTTGTTGTTGTTGATGTAATTATTATTATTTAATATAAAGTAATAAAATTTACTAGCTCGACCCGTGCAGTGCGGTACTCGTGACTAAAAACAGGCTAGAGAAATAATAGTGATAAATATCAATAGTAATTGACTTCCTTTTTATTTATAGGCAAGTTTATTACAGATATGATATTACATTGTCAACAAAATTAAATTTAGCCTGTTTTTTTCCTAAGCGGTACCTGTTCATACCGTGAGTCTATTTTTGTGATTACCCAGCATGATAAGCTTTAAAATGAGGGGTGGTAACAACTCGTGATGTTCCATATTTCCAGTAAACTAGCTAGGGAAATAATATATAAGATTACGAATTTTATAAAATATGATTTCGATTACAAAACATGTTATTTAATTGTTTAACTAATTAAAAGTTTATTTTTAAATCATGAATGTCGTTGATGACCTTGGGGGGACTCATGCAGCTATCCAAAAACCTCCCAATATTGTGGAAAGTGGGTTTGTTTACATTACAATTATTTGTGTAATGCAACCTTGAAAATGTGCGCTCTTTTCGTATCGTTAAAATCCTTAATCGTACGGACAAGAAAGTTCTCCGGCTTACATCCGCCTTTTCATAAATTTTGAAAATAAAATTTGAATTGTAAAATAAGATTTTTCCACAAATCTGTTTTAGTTGTAACAGTTAGTTTATTGTAACGAACGTTTGGGTAAATACTTTTGTGCTCCTAGTTTTAATTATTAAGCAAACATTTTGTTCGGCTTTGTATATTTATTATTTATAGATAACAAAATTATTATATAATAATATTTTTAATAATTACTAATACAAATATAAACTAATCTAGCAAATAAAATTTATCATTTAATTTCCACTTCCGTTAAACACCATATAATTAATCTAGGCTATCATCTAAATTTATAAAAAACATTAAATTTTTTATGAATGATATTTTATTAATTTAAATCAGTTTAGTCGCCAAAATTTAGAACTTCACTGTGATGAATCAAATAATCATTTCGAGATGATGAAATGTATGTAAAGAAAAGTATTTGATCTAAAGATGCAAATAAAACGTTAAATAATCAAAGACAATTTTGATTATGTTAAGTTTGGATGTTAAATATTGATTGAGAAACAAATATTTAAATTTTAATTCATATTTTTCACCATCGTAAATAAATTGTTTCAAATGTATTATCCTGAAATACAGGAAGTCTCACAGGTAACGCGAATTAATTATAATGTAGTCAAGCTAAAAGTGCTACAAAATGATTTTGGTAGAAAAATGACTTTTGGCTACATAATTTTGTCGTTAAATCGGAAAACCGTTTCTAAACCAGAACATACAAGTTAACATACATGTTAACTAATATGATCTATAAAATACCTATAATCACTAAAGTTAAATAATATTTTTTTCTTAAAAATTTAATCTTTCATTATATCTAAATATATTCAAGGACTTTGGCTTTAACTTATTTTATTTTATTTGGATTTAGTTATATAATTTTTTTTTTTTTTAATTATTTTTACTACATATATCATATTACATATTATTATCTTATGACTTTTTATATATTTAATGCACTGCAATAATTGTAAAAGAATTAATAACGACCAACGAATGATTTAATTGATATATACTGCTGTGCGTTATGCAATTAAAAATATGTAACTTGATATAGTATTTTATTCGCAATTTATTGAAACTCACCCATTCAAGTTTTTTTTTTTAAATAAAAATTATAATATTTATAAACTCAAATAGAAACAAGGAATTAAATATAATTCAAATTTCTCACGTTGCATTTTGATGGCAGTGAATGGTAAATATTACAATGCGAAAAATTGGACATTAAGCTTACAATTTGGTAAAATATTAAGATAAGTTTTTATTAAAACTGCAGTTAAAGTTCTTGACTTATTTTATTTACAAATATTTTCTCTTAATACAATGATAAAAATGTTATGTAAGTATATTTGGTTTCACAAGTGAAATTTACAAAATTTAAAAAAACCCGCGGAAATTTTTTGGATACGGAATCCTAAAATCGCACTTGAAAACGAAATAAAAAAAATCAAAATCGGTTCATCCGTTTAGGCACTACGATGCCATGATGTCAAACTTATAACACCCCTTTTTTTACTTCAGGGGTTAAAAATATCTTAAAAATAAATAATCCACCGTACTATTGAAAAAAGCTTTATGCAATTCGTGATAAATGAACATTAGATGCAAAAATTTATTAAAAGGAGCTAATCATTCATCATATTTCTACACTACTCTTTTATTATTTGATATTTTTCTAGCTGTTGATTAAGGCCTCCACATATTGTGTGATCGGTTCTACCCACATCGTTAATATGTTGGTGGACAACCCAAATAGTGATAGGTAAACCTGTTGATGTGTAACACACAAGACGAACACATGAATTTCTGCTTAACCTAGAGAACGTTGGAGGACTCAACAGATACTGTGTGGTCAAATGAATGAAAAGGATGCACACCAGGCTAACTTTCGTACGTGCAGGAATTAATATTTTTTACTGTACTACTTACTATATCATTCAAATATATCTCGAAAACCAATAATTTCGATCATGTTTTCTATATTTTCTTATTTTAACGTGTTATGTTACTTTATAAAATTTCCCATCCTATATATTCCGTTGTAATAAGGCCCGATAAAATCACTGCTCTTTTCAAAATAATTAATAACATAATATTGTTAATACCGAAATGAAAATATGCATATTTATAAAAATATAATTTTAAAAAATAAAACATAATTTATTAACTAAAATAACCTTTAATTTTATTTGTCACTCACTATCATTAATTATTAATAATTATTATTATGATTATTACATAAATGCTATTAATAATGGTAATAATAATAATATATATTTACTTATTTATATATGTACTAGCTGGTACCCATCTGCTACGCTTTCCTCAAAAATAATTTTCAAAATAATATAATGATATAGCTAAACATAGCTAAACAATTTTTGATCCAACAATTACCTCTCAATTTCTAAGGAAACGTTCGCCGGAACTTAGGTTCCGTATTCAGAGATCCCTTTACTTGCTATATCGTTTAAGTATTAAGATTTTAGCCTCCTTAGCCTAAAAAAATAATTATAAATCTTCAATTTCATTACTTGAGAAGCTTATGTTTATCTCGAGAGAAAAAATTCTCATGTCAAATTTTATTTAAATCTGTTCAGATTTTTAGCTGTCAAAGTCAAGCAAATAGAGTTAATTCCGTATTTATAATATTGTAAGTGTATATGTACAATTTTCTTCCTTATATTAACAAATTTTATGGTGACATAGATAGAAAGTCGGCCTTATTCTCCACTTTAACATCATTTCACTCCTTCTGAGATTGATTTTTACAAAAATTTTGAATGTCCATATCACCCTTTTAGAAAAAAACTAGCCCATATTCATATTCAGAGTTCAACATATCTCCATACACAATTCCAAAAAATCAAAGAATATAGACAAACAGACAAAATTACTTTCGCATTTATAATATTAGTAAGAATGTATTTGTTATCAATAGATATTTTTATAATTATGTACTGAGTATATTAATAAATATAATAAAACTTTGGTGTGAACTGTAACATGATGTCTATATACAGACTGAGATTATTTAGTAAGGTTGTGCGGTAGGTTTATCATTCCGGCTGAGAGGTTTTTAATCCTGCTTATCAGCATCAATCTCACAAACTTTCACTAATTTTATTATCGATTTGAAAACGTACGTTTTATCGTTAATTAATAAAAGAAACCATTTTAATTAAGACTTAATTAAAAGTTACTAATTAGGTATATAATATGTTTAATTTAATAATGATAAAAATTTTTTTGTAATTTTTTTTTAATAGAAAATTTAAAGTCTAGACTTGACTACGAATGTCTATAAGTTTATTGTATAAATAATTCTTTGAATTTTAAAATAGAAATGCGAATTACAACTGTGTCATCAAGCTTTGATTAAACTAGTAAAAATAAGTTACCAGACGCTATCAGGATATACACAAAGTCCAAGTGCGTTATTCCATGATAGATTTAAATCCGGCCCTATTTTCGATATTTATATTTTCTAATATCTGTTATTTACGTAGAAAAGTGTTGTGTAATTTTAGAAAAATAAATGTATATATTAGCAAAATATATTAATAAGCAAAAAACATAATGTGAGAAAACAAGTTTATAAATCGTAGAAATTGACCAAGGTTAGTACTTAATAATAAAAATTTGTTATATAATTGTAAAAAGTTCATATCAATATGATTATTTTTTTAAGTATTGCGATCAATGTATACTTGAATTCAATAAAAGTGTATTACTAATGTAGTTATTGAAAAAAAAAAATCAAGTTAAATAAGCAAACGATGCGTCAAATGTGCGTTGCACAAACGGATATCAATTTCATCTCACGTTAGAGTTACAATCTTAGTTCATATACAATAGATTACATGATATTACTACATTAGTGTTACAAACAGGCATGGATAAAATGTGCACTAAAATTAACGTTCGTGTAACGTAGTTCGTGTAACGTAGCGCTAAGCATTTTTTTGATTTTGGTTATATAACGAATTTTTGTAGTACCGGGTTTTCACAAAATATAATGAAAAAAATTAATTAATTATTTACATTAAATTTAATGAGATAACCTACTTAATCGACATAATTGATCCAAATAGTTATCATGTCATAGTTCATTTCATTGTGATAAAATTAAATATTCCCCATTGACTGACTGAGAATTTTCTTCTCAAATACAATTTTCTTCATATATTGAAAGGATAGTTTGATTGAAAAGCACATTTCTTTTCAGAAAGAACAATATTCTGTGACAATTATGGCTAAAATATGGGGTGTTAATCGGAATTCAGTAGAAAACTAAAAATGCAGAACAAGAAAATTTAAATACATTTAAATAGCTTTCCACATATGAATGCAGCACTTAGTAAATTGAGAGAATGCAATACTTAGTAAATAAAGATTTTATTTTGGTATTTTGTCTTGTCTGAATTTGAATGAAAATTTATATTTATAAAAATTTTCAGTAAATTTAAAAAAAATTAAGTCTTGCTATTGTTTACATGTTCATAAACCTGTTTACATAATATTGAAATGGAATTTTATGTAATCAAAAATCGATAACAATAATTGTTTAGTTATGACATATACATAATGAAATTAATCATCAAAGAAGTAAATGTTTCGTTGTTTGTTGTTCATTGTTTTCAGTTCAACATATTATGCAAATGTAATTAAAGTTTTGATAAAGTTATTTTTAAATGTGTTTTCATTATAAAGTTGGTACTACAAGCAATTTATAAAGTTTTAGAATATACTTAGCGCAGAGAACAAAATTTAGAATTTTTTCAAAATAAAAAATATTTTTATATTTTTTGATCAGCTTTAAGCTAAAAAGTACTCTTATGATTTTTTTCTCTAGACGCTTAATTTTCGAAATAAAAATATTTGAAAAATTAAAAATGCAATATTCGATTTTAAGAAAAATGTGATATCTTTTCAATCCCTAGGGAATTCGCTTAACTAACGCAATCGGTTTACAAGAATTAAATCGCATTTGTCGGGGGTTTTTTAAATTTTGTAAAATTCACTTGTTTCTTTTGATACGTCGCATGGATTAAGTTAAAAAATTACATAATTTGCACATCTAAATTTACTCCTTAAATGTTAATTAGTTATTTACTCCATGATTAGGTCACAAAGATCCTAAAATAGACTCTAATAGCCCGACAGATTGATACGAAATCTTTTGAAGACAGTCTGTAAATTCGATATAATACGTCAAACGTACTCATGTCGGCTCTGTGCAGTTGTTATTTGATCATCAAATTTTTATAATTAGTTATTTAAGAAGCATTAAAATATGTATTGGCATTACACGCCTTATTTGTTATATTTTTGGCTTCAATGTCATATATACAAAATAAATTATATAATAACAAAAAAAAAATATTTGTTATATTAATTATTATAAATTAAAACGCAGTAGCTAATTAAAAACTAATGATTTCAAATCAAATTATATTACGAAACAATAAAGTTAGTAAAAATAAGTCAAATCAAATAATGTCAATACAAAAAATAAATGAACCAATTGTAATAATATCCAATTAAGTTAAATGTGCGATGATGGTTTTTTACCGTGGACGTTTTATTGCTACTTGGTACTGTATATGAAGTGTACACGTACAAATAACCAGAGTGGGATAGAAATGTGTTTAGAGGATTCTCGATCCTTTTTTCCAGTATCATATGAACCTATAAATACGCGGAAAGACAAAAATTTGAATTATTAACCTCAAAAAGGTATTACGTGATTATGGGCCCATCTGGTATTCCATCACATCCAGTAAGAACCGCTTCCCAATGCTCATAGCCCGATATCTCAAAACGCATGGTTTTTCAACCAAGTGTACACGGTAAGAAATGGCGTTTACTACAATGCTAATATCAATCCATAAAAATATCTTATCGGGTAGCGGAAAGAAAAGTCTCCTGTTATCACCAACTAGTAAATTGACAGATGGTCAGGATTTTTACATAAAAATGTCAGCCTGTTGACTATTACTCACGTATTTATGGAGCATCCTTTATTATTTTTATTAAGTATTTATTTTTAACCCCCGAAATAAAAAAGGGGTGCTATAAGTTTGACGGCTATGTGTGTGTGTCTGCCTGTGGCATCGTAGCGCCTAAACGGATGAACCGATTTTAATTTTTTTGGTTTCATTTGAAAGGTAATTTAAGGGAGAGTGAGTTAGCTATGTTTCAAGGTTCCGTAACTACAAAACTGGCGATTATGACATATAATTTTAACATATAAATAATAATTACTATGGAAATGAATGGTCAAATAAGCCTGGCTCAATTCATTTCGAAAAGTGAAATAGTAAAATAATTAGGTAATTCAAAACAAAAATTCAAATGAACAAGGTCAACACAAATATTTCAATTTCAATTAAAATATTTCCAAAAAATAATAGCTGTCAAAGTATCCTTTTCATTTCATCTGATGTCCTTGACCATCACTTTGAAATTGATTTAAGAGTGTTATAAGTTTACAGTGTTTATCTGTGCGTCTATGCGTTTCTCAGTTTCTCAGTAGTCCTTGAACTCTCGCTTATCCAGGTTTGACTGTAGGTACATCAATTTGTTTGCCAGCCAATATATTTGTTTTCATTTTAAAAGTATATCTGTTTTGTTATGTAACTATTTTTAGTTAGTTTTCATTAAAAATAACCACACGACAACTAATTTTAGAGTATATCCTCTGTTTATATCTAATGAATGACAAAAACAAACATACAACGATTTAAAATGACTAATATAGTATCCGTTAGTTTAGACGCTTCGGAATTAACGAAATTCAGTTCTAAAAGTGGAAATTATCTATAGAGATACCAAAGGAATAATTGATCTTAATTAGATTCCAAGCTGGGCATTTCAGCCTTGAATAGCCAAGTCTTAATAAGTCAGCCGATATAATCGGTTAACAGAGACCAAGTGGATTGACACATTAAAAGTCGAATTGTTCTCTATAAAAAATCAATTTCATTATCCATTCTGTTCTAAATCGAATTTTTTTTTTGGGAAGAAATACTGACCGGTCAAATAAATCCACAAACTAATAGATCGACGAATTTTGAGCAAAAACTGCTCTATAAAGCCAATATATAGTTTGAGCTGTTCGGAATTAAAAATATCGATTTTATTCATTAAATAAAGAAATGGAATGTTTTTCATTATAAATATCACAAAAAGTGTGACCAATACAAAAAAAAGCTTTTATTTCTAAGAATCCATCGCCTTGACGATAATTGAGCATAAATGTTTAAAAAAACTTTTAGTAAATTAAAATCAAAGTTATACTAATTATGAATAACTTTTCCCCGAAAAACTAGAATGATTTATTAATTATTCTTTTAGATTGATACATTTAAGATTAGATTGTATCAAAAGTAATTTTATATCAAAAAGCGCTATAAAATTTTCGAGATTAAAATGCAGATTAAGAACAAAAACGTAGAACTGTACTAGAAATTACACCATGAAATAAAATGTATGGCAATCGGCGAGGTCTACAGCGCATATTCTATCTAATTAAGTATAGAACTTTATATAATGTTTTATCAGCTTTTTATTTTTTGATAAAAAAAAAATTATGCTGCAATAGTTATTTGTAAAAAAATTTGCCAACGTAAGTAGTACCTACGTGGCAAATTTTATATGATTTTCCTTTCAAAACATGTTTTTGTGTGGATGGGAAAAATTATGATCAATTCAAGAAAAACAACAACAAAAAACTAATTATTAAAAAATTTGTATGTTGTTGCATAATCTTCGTAGAATGGAATTTTTTTAGTAAACATTTTTGTTGAATTTTGATCAAATACTGATGTTGTTTTTATATTTTCAAGGCTTTCAGTGTGTGTGTTTCATGTCGTGTTATTAATAATTTTGCATTGGTTAGGTCAGAAATTTTGTAGTGAATGTGTTTTAAGTAGGTATACAGTCAAACCTCCCTAAGTGAGAACTGGATAAGTGAGAATAGTAGCCAGGACCCGTCATTTTAAGCTCCCAAAACCTCTATTAGCGAGAAACAGAAACCTCTGTAAGAGGGAGTCGTTTTTCCCTCGTGGACCTCCGTGAGACTGCTACTTATCTATACCTCTATAAGTGACAGTCGAGCTTTATTTATATATATATAATTTAGGAGGAACTATAGCTACAATTTACTACATTCGTACTTGCTGTGACTTGTTATTGCTGCGAACCTCTATAAGAAAGAAACGCTACCCACGTACCTCCATTAGCGAGAGACTCGGGTTAGGGAGAAAACTTTATAAGTGAGAATGAGATTGTCCTCCCTTGAACTCTCGCTTATCCAGGTTTGACTGTAATATCAAAAATAATTTATAAAACTGGCGTGTAAGAAAGAAGACAATATTTATTAAAGAGACCCAGTCTCCAGTCATTGAAATTCATTATATTCCTCTCTTGGTTAAGAGAATATAAAGAATAAATTTTTGTAATTTTTTTTAAAATTTTAAATGTAAAGATTTTCATAAAAACAATTTTTTTTAAAATCTGAAATGTTTACGGGCTACAATCATGCTTATGCTGAATGCACTTAATCCACCTTAATTTAAATAAATAAAAAAATTTACATAATGAAATAAATATGTTATCGGATGTGTTATACATTCAATTGTAAATGATTGACGACTTCAACATGACAATAAAAAACAGCAATTTTAATTTAAACATTATATAATATAATATTATAATAATTATTATTCATATTTATTTAAGACTTTAGCAAATAACACATGTATAAATTATATTTATGAACTTTATTTATATATACCATATGTTTTTAAAATCATTTAATATCCTACACTCATTGCTTATTCAATTTAAAAATCCGTATATTACAGTTAAAACCAATCAACTAAAAAATTATCCAATTAAAATTTGTTTCGGTCGTTAAGATGTTTGATTTTTCGTACATGGAGTTTTAAGTGACAGAATAAATAACAGGGCAATCTCATACATGTTCAATTTTTTTTAGTGAATTTTCAAAAAACGGAGATCAATGTTTCCAGCTTTATGTAGTAGCCATTCAGTCTAATTGAATTAAAAATTTTGTGGAAAAACATAAAAATTCGTATAATCGAAAGTAATTTAAACAAGTATCTATAATAAATACGATCCGAAAGAATATAATAAAAATATTTAAAAAAGAAAATAATTTTGTGTAAGGGTCCTTTTTTTGTCGGATTTAATGGACAATTCAATCTGTTCGTCTTACATGGACAAAGATGTATTTCTGTTTAATACAAAAGAAAAGATAGTCAGTCATGGAGATTGTCGACGGAAGTAAGAGCTTAAAACTTTGGAATAGCTGGCCTTCAGCCTGGCTGCAGCCTTCGGTTGTGGAGCTCGTTGCGCTCGCATATAGCTGTAATAAATACCTATTCACAATACCTGAATAATAATAAATAATACCTCAATATTATTCAAATATTTGTTCTAGATAAATGGCATAAATGGCTGTCACAATTCTAGATAAATATGGTGGGAGCGCTAATAAAAACATTTGAATAGTAAGATGCAATGTAATATTTTATTTATATGCGTTTCCACCACTTATTTAACAGGGTTTAATATGTTGGTGCGGAACCCTCAAAAAACCACCCTCAGTTGACCCAATCAGGTTTAAAAGGAGTTCAATTACATCATGTCGCGAGTTCTATGATTTTTCTTCATCCAAAAAGTCCTCAACGTGCCAAAAGAAGTTTTCACTTCAAAAATATAATAGACACACTGTCTAAACAATTTGACACAATTTTTACATGCGTTTTAGGTCTTTATTCAATTTGAGTGACTATAATTGCAGTTAAATATAACATAATTTCAAATTATTATTGAAGCATCTTTTCTCGATATCTTTAGTAGTTTTTATTACGTCATACGTGAGACAGGTTGAAATTTTTCTAATACAGCTTATTATTTGACTAATTAAAAGAGCTGAAATGAATTCTTGATTATATCTTCAAATTCTTACTTGAAATCTTCAATATAAATGTCTAACTATGAAACTATTTATAAAACAATCGGTAAATGTACACAATATGTAATTAAGTAAGGTAGGTGTGATCGAGGTCATCATTTGGAACTTACTACCTACAAACAACAAGCAAGCAAGCTATTCATTTACAATTATTAATCATTAAAAATATTAAATTAAAAATTTGAAAATCAATTAAATGGTTTTTTGAAAAAAAAGTACAAAAAGTCACAATTTTGTCTATTGCAATGAGTTTAATTTAATGCGTCAAAATACAGGTTTAGTTTTTTAAAATACAATTAGGGCTATATCAGGATATAAGCTATGTAAAAGTTTGTTAATTGTATTTCTGAATCATATAAATACTTCGATAAAAAAAAAATTTATTGCAAACTTTTATTTAAAGGACTAGATAGAATCTTGAATAAGCCAAAATATTAAAGTCAATTGTTTTCCGTGTTTTAGCATTTTTATTATTTGCATAAGGAGGCAAGATTGATAATTTGTTATGCATGATGAAGACACGGACAAAGAGGGTCAGTGATTTACTAAATTCAGTTGTTAAAAAAATTAACGTATCTTTTATTTCCTGAGAAAATATGTTTCCTAAAACTTTAAAACTATATTCACATTTATTAATTATTTTTAATATATATTAAATAAATCTCTATATATTATAAATGCGAAAGTAAGTATGTTTGTTTGTTTGTTTGTTACGCTTTCATGCTAAAATTAGCGAATGGTTTTTAATGAAACTGAACAGCAATATAGCTCATACTTCATAATAACACATGTAATTTATAAAGATATATTAATTAAAAAATTTGACATTACCATAAATTACAGATTTCTGTAAAAATAGTCAATATAAAATATTTCACGGCCATCTTTTCTGATATACTCAATGAACAATTACGACTATTATAAATTTAAAAAAATAGAACCATACATATATTTTATCTGTGTAAAACAATTTTTACAATTATTTCGAGTGTTATAGAAAGGGCATAAGCGAGAGCAATCTTTATCAATCTTTACTTTTAAATCCAGCGAAGCGGTTGGGTATCATTCTAGTAAATAAACAGATTTATCTTTAATTAAATGAGTGATTGTAGCAATCACAAGGAAATTTTTAAGAATAATTCTCCTAAATCGTGTACAAACTGTATCTATTAATGTTATGAAAAAAATTCATTCCAAATATCTAATCTTATTTTACGAAATAATCGATTGAGAATGAATAAATGAATGAGACACTTCGCTTTGTAAAAGAATACAATTTTTCGATATCTGGCTTAGTTTTTGAAATATCAAAGGGTGAATAATTTCGAAATTAAAAAAATTTTATTTTCACTTTTTGTCTAATTTCATCAAGTTATATCTTTAACAAATAGTTCATTATCAAACTTTTATACATGAATTTACTATAACACAGATCTCACAGTCTTAAAGAAATAAAATGCAGATAATCGATTTTCTCAACGAATTCTGGTTTAAAAGTTATTAAAAAAAAACGGAAATGAACATTTCTTTTATTGAAAAATATACTTTTCGTGATTGTTGTATTGCGGCCAAAACAAATAAAACATTAATTTATTTTATAAAATATCGGAAATTACACAATTATACTATTTTTGTACTACAAAAATAGAAAAAATTCTGTTACATGACAATGAAGAAAAAAAATATGTGATGTAATAATTTGATACACGATATATAATATTAATTCAGATTATTAAACGTAAAAGAATAAAATTTTTTCCTTGAAAATACAGATATTGAATTCTGCTACTATTAAACCTTTGCTATCATTTTAATTACTTCTACAAAAATATATTCTTTACTTTCGTAAAAATAGGTTTTTTTTCGAATATTTCCAATTTACTAATGATAAATGTTTTTATATAACGTATTTTCTATTTTTATGTCACAAATTGTTTAATTATACATATGGCAAAACATTATTTTAAATATAGAAATAATATGTGCATAATATATATAGGATGAGCCAAGAAGATCACATTCAAAATATTACGAGTACAGGGTAAAGCAAAAAGCAGAAAATTTGTGATTTTTAAAACGCTGTAAATTAAAAATCCATCAGTTTTTCTAAATTATAAATTGTATTATCAACTTTATTTGAAATGGGGATGTTGACTTAATTTTTTTTATTACTTCAAGTGAAGATTTCTCTCTACACGAATTGCAGAAAAAGTTGGTTTTTGAAAATCTTTTGAAGAAGGAACCCAAAATATGAACATTTAAAACCCTTAATGTCGCCCTATTAGCTCAGTTGGTTAAGGCGTAAACAAAATTAATTTAATTAATAGTTGTGATGGTCTGGTTTAGTGCATGTTATATGTATGAAGGAGGTGCACTCAGACTCTGGAATTGAGGAGCTGATAAATGAAATTATTAGCGGAAAGGTGGTAACACACATATATGGCATCACAATAGGCTCTATAGCCTAAGAGTGTCCTCCGTGGACAAACAATATAACCTTACCTAGCCTAAAAGTAAATGAGTCTAGTTTTATGGAAATTAAAGGAGTCGATCTAGAAATTTCAAATTTGTCTGTAGCTTCCAAATCATCTTTTATACCTCTATTATATTTTCATTCTCTATATTTATTTAAAAGTGCATAGGTGTAATTATTTCTAAAAATGAATAAAAATATTTGTTGTTATAAAATGCTTGATATAAATAACACATTATATTTATTATTTTGTAACAGATATTTTTATCCATTGTAAAAAAAACAATTATGTACGATGTGTCAATGAAATATTTAGAATGAAAGTAAATAAAATAAAATAAAAATAGGACTTTTAAAACTCGATATAAAAAAATTTAATATTATATCGAAGCAATTTTGCGTTAGTATTTAAATTTTTAACTTGAAAACTTATTGAAAGAAATTTATTGCTAAAATAAAAATTTCAAATGTCTATGATAGATAATTTTTAAATTGTTCAAAACAAACAATATAATTAAGTTAAATGTTTTAATAATAGTTCTATAAGTAATTTTGTATGAGCACCATAACTGCCATGCAAAATACTCAAAATTCATTTGAAAATTCGTACTTCTAATTTTTGTTACAGAAGCTAAAAAATACTTATCGCTTTGTGCCGTTTATGGAAATTGTAAGCTAAATTTGGACTCATTTTTTTATGAATTTAGAAAGTGTACATAGGGTATTCCAAGAAATCCAATGTAATTACTCGCAAAGTTGTTAATTTTAATAATGCACACTTATACATAGCATATTTCAAGGTACTTTTAAAAACATTAAAGAAACCAACTTTTTCAAAATAGTTCATTTCTGGAAAATTTAGGAAACACATTATAAAAAAAAATGTACAATTTTGTATTTGCATACGGCGAAAATTCTATAGAAATTTATAACAGATTTCAAAAAATACAGTCACTTTTATCGACTACAAGCCAATGCTAAAATTTTTCGGACAAAATGGCCCTCCAAGAATCACGTTGAAAAAGATGCTTCTATATGTAATGAGTAAGTTTATCCATCATGGCGCCTGTTTTGCGCGGTACAGGTAAGAATATGAATGTCACATCCTTTAATGTCTCAACCATGCACCAGCAAATATGTGCGGAGTTGCTGGATACTAACTCTGCGTAAGTATTCGAAGCGAATTACATAAATTCCGTACCGAAATAAATGACGTAGGGCTTCGGAATTATGATGAATATGAATATATATAAATGGCTTCGGACGAGAGATCAAAAATTTTTATGAACTTTCGATATCGAAGTTACCGGATTTATTTTTGTACGGTAATTATGTAATTTGCTTCGAATACTTATGCAGACTTAGTATCTAGTACATATTTTATAGTGCAGGGGTGAGGTACCAAGGGGTGTGGCATTCATATTCTACCCTATAGTCACCTGTACCACTCAGAACTGACGCCATGGCGCTCAAACTTACTTTTACAAATAGGAGCATATTTTTCACATGATTCCTGGAGGATCACTTTATAAAACAACACTTCTCCCGAAAAATTCACTGTTTAAAAGTGAGGGTGAAATTAGGCGCAAATTGTATAGTATGTATTATATGGGAATATCAGTTATGTACGTGTGACATGTATGTATGTGTAATGTGACAGAGTAATTAACACTGTCAATACATGGTATTTCAAAAATTAACTCAGTATATTGTTTGTATACACTTGTTTTGGTAAATTATGCACCACTAACCCTATTTCTCGCTAAAACAACATAAGTCAAGAACTGTTTTTCAGATTTTTTTCATTATTTTTATTAATAAACTGTAAAGGTTATTCGCAATTATAATTTTTACCATCCAAATACTAAATTAAACACTGACAAATTCTAATTGAGTGATTTATGAGGTTTTGAAAATGATCGGATTCGTTTATAATCTGTACATGGAGGTGTTTATAATTCAAACGACAATATAAACCAGTTTTAAATAAATTATATTTCGACATACCACATAATTATTATCCTACGTATTAATACCGTAGACGATGTAGATTGTAGACGTTGTTGAAATTATAATTGTTTTAAAAATAAAATTTGTGTAAAGAAAAACAAACATATGAGTGTATTACAATGTATGTAATTTGCAAACAAAACCATTTTATGTCTAAAACTATTTTCAAGTTCAAGGTGAAATATTTTTTTTCATGATAAATATGCTGTTTAATAAAAGCATATTACGTTCTTATTAATTGTAGTAACGAAAATCAAATTAAATATAATTTTTTATTACGAAATATTACGAAACATTTTTACAAAATTTGTCTTTTGTTATTGAGAAAAATATTTTGCAGACTTTAGCAGGCGTAGTTGAATAAATAAATGCTTATTAAGAAACCATAGTTATTTACAAAAAAGCTGTTAAATAGTTTAAATGAGCTTAGTTGTCGTTCAGAGCCCAATCTATTAATATCTAGTTATTCCATAGACCACTACTGTTTTTTTTTAGATAGCCTACTTATGACTGCCATATAGACTGTTATCAGTGACTTGATCATTACCTACTCAGGTTCTTTCCGGAAGTAAAATCATTGAAAATACGAATTAATTTTTCTGGCGCCGACAATAAATATCTTCATACAATTTTGTCAGCTCTAAAGTGAAGCTAAAAATATTACACCAAAACATGAAGTAACTAAGCGTGATTTATCAGCTAGAATTTAAAATTTTCTTGAGAAATAAGCCAAAAAATTGTAGATACGCAGTAGTCGAATTTCGTCAGAGGAATAAGCAGCATTCATCAACTGATGAATAGTTATTATTTTGTCGATTAATGATGAAATTATTTTAAATCATCAAATTTATTTGCGGCTAAAACACTTCCACATTGTACGAGCACAAAAAAGACAACGACTAAACGACTTTTCATTAATATATACAAACTGCGTTCTTTGTTTTTTACAACTTTTGTAAAATATCACAAAAAATATAAACTTTGAAACTTTATAGGGAATGAATTAGTTCAATGCAAGAATTGAGCTTTCTCAAACTTTTAGAAAATATCTCTAAGGGGAACGTTCGATCAATTAACGTATTGTTACATTTAATTGTAAATCGTATTATTCGATGGATAATCAAAAGTTTACATATTAAGGTAGTACGAGCGCCAAGGCAAGTTTAGACTTGTGATTGAAATCATTTGTACCTTATTTTGAATATCGATGGTAAATTTTGTTATAACTTCATGAATGTAGATGAAAGATATGTATAAAATTTTTTGATATCTGCCTTGGTTTTCGAAATATCGAAAGCTAAATAATTAAATAAAGTTTACAATTTTCGATATTTTGAAAATTACTCAAAATATCGAAAAATTTTATTCTTACTTTTCGTCTAATATTGCCAAGTTATAACATAATTCATCATTAAAATGAAAAAAAGTATTTTTTTTAAATTAGTGTCCTCACTACCGTGCTTATACATTCTTAATTAGTCGGGTACAACGGGTATTTTTTTTATTTTCAATAATTTATTTCGATTTTAACTTTATTTTTAATTTTTTTTTTTTAATTTCCACCGACTAGTTTTGGAGAAATCTATGAAAACATATCATTCATCTATCGTTTTCCCATGCGACCAATGTTAGATATGCCTACTTTTGAAGTCATTTATTTATATAAATATTAGTGCAACCCCTCCCCCCTAAAATTATCAGTATTGATTTAGGCTTAGCCCAACTTCATATAAAAAAAATCAAACCTTTTTATCCAAAATTGCCCTGGCGCTCGTACTTCCTTAAGTTAAAAAAATTGAAAAAAGGACTTACCATCATTATCACCACTTAATTCCTTCCGATAACGATTCACCAACCCTTGTATTAACACATTTATCCGACAATTCGATATATTAACTGAATTTTGTGTATGATGATTATTTTGTGTACAACAATCACTACGATTTAAATTTGTTTGATGATGATTTGTTGTAGAACTTGTTGTTGATGCTGGATATGAACATATTATACAATTTGTATCAATACATGATCTACAAAATGTATGACCACATTCTAATGTAATTGGTGTGTGCAATATGTTTTCACATATTGAACACAATAACACATCTCTTATCGCTTGATTCCACATTTAATCTGTAACAATAATATAACAACATTATTTAAAACAAACTAACTAATAATAATTATTAATTTTTAATAAAATTATAATTTTATCTTATGATACGTGTTCTATGTGAGTCGTGTTTAATGTATATATAACTAAAATTATTATATTGACTTATGTATATAACCTAACCTTTTAATATAAATCAAGTTTGAAATATTCACATTACCTCTATATGATAGAACAAGAGTTACGCCTACTTAATTTTTGTCGAACGTTAGATATAGTATCTCAAAGGAAGCATTGGACTGCCGAACGTCCTTAAACGAGCTGAAGGAACAAATGATTGTAAGCCTGATATGGGTACTTGGAGACAGGAACATTCAAGGAAATTGTGAAGCCGGGCACAAGCAACAATTGACATCCGGGAGTTGCATTCGCTACCTGCAAGTTGCTCCTCAAAGAGAAATCGAGAGAGGAACGCATTTATGGTACTAGAAAGCAGATATGGTCTGACAATCATAGGCGTTCCAAAGATCTCATATCACTTCCAAGGGCAACTATTTCCAAAATTGTTGCGGCTACCACAGGACACTGGCTAGGCGACAGGCACGCTGAACGCCTGGGCCTGGCATTGAATCATGACTATTGCAGTAGCTATCACAATGAGAAGAAGCAAGAAACGATGTCTCATCTTCTCTGTCACAGTCCAGCTCTTACCACGAGGAGGTGGACTCACTTGAGTCAGCCTTTCTTTGACGACCTCCGATTAACTGAAGTCCGTTGACGTCAAGGTTCTTCTGCTGTTCTTAAACAGCTCTAAATGGTTCATGGGATGGATAGTGGACAGGGATGAACCAACTCTTTCCGTATCCTAACGGACCCTACGGTCTAAGAGTTTCCCACCCTTGGACAGCCACTCTAACCAAACCTAACCTAATCTAAGTCTAGTTGTATATACTTGCCCTAAATGAAAATATGTACAGATCGCAAGGGGAAGATTTGAGAATTATGCTATCTTTCTTCTTTTTACGATTTATTCAAGAAAAATTCGAGAATGAAATGTTTCTTGTATGGTCCTATGGTCTTGACTTGTAAAAATTGTCTATCCTCTTGTCTTGTATGGATGTTTCACCTGAATTTTGCTATCGTCTCGTTTTATTTATGAAATTGAAAATTTTATAGATGTACTTCGATTTAAATAAAGAAAATAAATTTATCCTAGTAGTTCTTTTGTATATGAATGGAGGTAGATAATGTATTTATAATATAAATCGCCTCTAGGTAAATAGAAATGATGCATTTAAATCAATTTTATTTGAAAACCTGTATTAATTATATGAAACATGAACAACTAGAAAAATCAAGTATTTTGTAAAGCCGGTTCATAGCTAAAAATGGGAACTTTTTGTAAATCAATATTCAAATAGTTATAATATGATAATGACAATTTTTATTTTAAAACAAAGTAGGTAATATTATTTCAATTATTATGTAATTAACTTATTTATAACTATCAAAGTGAATGGACGCGTGATAACTTACTGCCTTAAGTTCCAATGTATACACGTGCAAGAAAAATGTACGATAGTTTTGGAACCCCCCAGCGTATATTGTCATTGATAAGTACACCTCTAGAAATTAAATTGTGGATAAATCATAGCTTAGCTAACGGTTTCCTTTACCAAAACTGTATGTTTGAAAGTGATTCCGTTTCGTCGACTGTCGAACAAAATTATTTATGTATTTAAATTAAGATAAAAGATTGAAAAAATGAAAATGCATCAATTTAAAGCTGGTAGCGCAATTACAAAAATTCCCGGCACTCGGAAAAAGAAATATCGACTCGGGCGAATTTTTTAGAGAAAAATATTATAGACAAAATATTATATTTACTAATGGAAACATCTGGCGATAAACATTCAAGCTTATATGATATTTATCACCTCGGGAGTGCCATGATAAATCAAATAAATTTTGATATTTATCATATAACATATACGAATCATATTTATGCATCCCACGAGTTATTATATTCATAATAATACTACAGCAGTTTTAAAAGTAGCATTTAGTTTATGATGCAGCTGTATGTCCATTAATTTAAAGTTAAAAATTATTTATGAAAAAAAAAACTTTTTGATTAAAAAAACAATATTAATTAAGGTTTAACATTTGTTCACAAGTAAAAGCTGTTTTTCGACTTCGCACATCATAAAATTATTATAAAAATAGAAAAATTTATTATATTTCAAAAAACAAAATATAGCGAAATTTCTCTAGAAACGCAAATGATAATAAGAGCAGAAAGTCAAAAGATACTCTATTTGAAAGGAGTTAAAACTTGAAACGGAGTAAATGACTTCTCATCAAAAGCACCATTGTAACCAGAGATTTGGAGGTAGTGTGATCAGGTTATTTTAACTGACATTGGATATTTTTCGGTAATAAAATTCAAAAAAACTGAAGATATAAAGGACAAGAAATTAATATCTTTTTTTAGAAAAAAGAACTGGTTATTAATACATGAAAATAACTTTTATGTACAATTCTCATTTTGCAAGTGCCGAATGTTTATACATTTGTATATGGATATGTTTTTCGATATGTTTAAGCTTCATCTATTATTACAGGCGGACTTTCTACGACTCCTCACTCATAGCAGGGATTGACAGCCTTAAAAACAGAACATCGGCTGAGAAGTACAGAATAAATTGAAGGAATTGTTGAGGAAAGTCAAAGAACGGTATTTACCTACGTCAAGATTCTTATTTGGATGTGTGCATAGCAATTATTGGAAGAAGCTATAATTATAGTTTTGAAAGAATTCGAGTAGTTGATACCAAGCATCCAGATCGAAGGCGAACAGAACGTGAGGAAAATAATCGGAGACTATCCATTTTTTCGAGCTCAATACAGACTCATTAAAAATTTAGAATGATAACTTTTGTGCTACTTTGTACGTAGATTACAGACTTATTTATGTAAATTCTTTAAAGAATTGATGTAGATTATTACTGGATATAAAATTTATTTATATAAAATGTTATGCAATCGTTATAATATATTTATAACACACTTATAATAGTAGGTACAAGCATTACAGTTTAATGCCCTGATGAAATAAAACTGATCAATAATATAATGATGAAATAATAATAGTTTAGACGTTAAGAGTATAATATAATATAATTCCTTTGTTTTATATAAAGTACAGTGATTGTCAAAAGTTTGGAAACTCTCAAGTTACTTTCAAATGATTCATATCAAGGCAGAAGGCTAAAATTAAAGGTTGGAGGGAGCTATAATACATATCATTTTACGAAGCTTCTAATCGGAGGCAATAATTTCGTTAAAAATAATCTCATTTTAAAGAGTATTTCATTAGGAATAATAGAAGTTTTTTCTTTTATCAAGCAGATGTCAACCATTTTTCAATTCAAGCAAAAACAAACAAAAACTTACCGGTAGAACGCGGAAAAAAGTCGTAGCGGAGTTTTCAAAATCGGTTGTTGTGTAAGAAACCAGATGATGCATGTTTTTTTATACAATTTTATTGACTTATAAACACGTCTATGATAGATTCTCTATCGAAAAGTGGTCATAGCTATTTTGTACCTGTTCATACGGTATGAGCGGATTTACACCGATCTGTAAACCAATCAAAATTGAAAGTCGACCTTATACCGTTTCCTGTACTTTTGTTTTCGTCCTAAAGAACTATTACAGATAAGATATCAGTCCCGTTCCATTATAAAAAAAACTTAATTTAGCTCCCCAAAGGGGTTATCTCATCTTGAACCGTTTGAAAGAAATTTAAGGGCTGCCGAACTTTTTCCCATAACTGTATAAAGTATGTGTAGGTATAGACCTACTAATGAGTAGTTCAATTAAGATTTGCAAACGCGTGTGCTGTTTATTTTATGTCAGGTAACGTGTAGTACCTGAGATACAATGTACCTTAATACAATGAACACTCTATAGTTTCTTGACAGATTTTCTAATCTATAAGATAGTAATTTTATGAAGACAAAGTAAAAGGCAAGCATCAACAGAGTGAAATTCTCATTTGTTAAATAAAATTAAATATGTTTCAGTGGTTCAAAATAAAAAATTTTAATTTTAAATTTACTTAAAAGTTGACTTTTATTTTTCGATTTTAAATTATATTGTTCCCAAATTACTACTTACTGGTGGGTAATTTTGTTATACCATATTTTAGTTCTAAAAATATCGTAAAATGTTGAGGAGGTAAAGTTTGAAAAGGTGCACATTCATGTATCATGTATCAAACAACATACTGTACCACTGATATATATGATAATAAATTCGCATTAAATGTTAGAATGTAGAAATGATGCTTTAAACAATCCTATATATATTAATTTGAATCTCTGATATCACAATTTCCCCTATTGTATGTATCTAAAATTCTAAAACAATTGTATAATTTATTATTATGCTCTGAATATGTTTTATAATAAATATATAATTTAATTAATTGTTAGAGTTCCGTAACAAATCCGAATACAGTTAAACTTGTATAAATAGAATTCTTTTAAACAAGTAGAAAGAAACAAAATAATTTTACAGTAGCCGAGAATCGAACCTAGTCGTCTAAACATACAGCCTAGGACATTGTCTTTTCATTGTTATTCGTGACAAAAAATTTGTGTGTATTTATATTATACAAAAATAAGTTCACACTGCTCATATAGGCGATACGACCTTCATATTTTCCTTATGAAACCAAACGTAAAAACATTTTTCCAAAACTGGAAAGAAAAGGTAAGAATAATTTGAAAGCACTGACTCTTGAAATATTAACTGGAATCGGTTCTTTAAAATTTTATATAGAAAAAAGTAATGGTTTTAAAAAAAATTAACATTAGATATAATGACTGTACGCAGCTGATATGGATTCTAAATCTGAGTTAATTTTAGTCATGTACTTTCAGAAATGACATTTTATTGAATGATTATAAAAATAAAGAAGAATCTAATAAAATGCATTTAATGAATCATTGCATATTTTTGGCTATTTAATAATTATTTTAACAAATACCTATACGATTACATCATATATTTATTTGTATAAATATTGAATCCATTAAAACACTTGAAAACAATAAATATCAATTACAATCACCTACTGATTAGAATTCAATAAATCTTTAAGTATAGTGGGTATTCAAGTATTTATATCACGCAAACATTGCTTTTGTTCAAATTACTGTCACTGTGAATTATGTGATAATGAATCATTAATGTCTAATGAGAAACAAGTGTTTACATTATAATTATCGAAATACAGTAATATAAGCATAATACATTTCACCCTAGGGAAGCGGATTCGATTCCTAACGTCACAACAAAAATTAAATTAATTAATAATTTTGACGTCCAATTATTAATCACATAATAATTTAAAAAACACATTAATGGATAGTGTGGCCATTTAAAAAGATACTCTCCAAAAAGTTTTACTGGACACATGACCGAATAACAGTTATCCACACGCAGTAAACTTGCATCTAGCTACTGGACTATACATGTTTAGAATAAACTGTCAAATAAAATAGAAATAGCTAATTATACATAAAAAAAATGTATAAAAAAAATGTTCTTACATACTTCTGTGTTATCGATGTTTAAATTGAGTTTCCAAGAAGTTATTAAGTCATCGATATAAAATTATTATTTTTTGCTTCTTTGATTTTCAATAAAATTCATTTATTGAGAATCAATAATTATTATTATTTATAGATTAGGTATTATTTTAAGCCTACTTGAAATCTAAATCATAAACTTTCAATACAAGCACGTAACATTTAATTTACTAAAGTTTTCCGATTAAATGATTGTGTAATTATTATTTTCTTAGATGGATAATTTCAAAACCATATTTTTTGCAAAAATAAAAATAAATTAATAAGGCTTTTGCACAAAAATCAGGAAAAAGGATAAACTTTTGGTAAAAAGTTATTTTTCATTTTCCAGTTTCCAAATAAAGTTTCGAATGAACAATAATATTGAAAATTTTCCTTTCACAGAAATAAGAAATAAAGTTCAAACATTTGGCTAAAAACTTTTTATTTTTAAGATATAACTGATATAACGAAAACACGATGTGAATGATAAAATACATCAACTATTTTTTTTTTTGTAAATCCTTGTTTATTAAAACGATGAACTTTGTTTATTTAAAACGAAAAATATTAAAATCCTTAAATGATCCAGAACGAATAAATGTACTTTACCTAATCTATATTTTATCGAATTATTCTTAAATCATTTAACACTTCTGGAACAAATTATAATTGAAATTGAACGTGAAGTATGCTCAAAAACATTTCATGTATTTTACTAATAACAAAGCTAATTAATATTAATAATTAATAATTCTGTTAAAACAATGAAAAAATGTTGTTAACACAAAAGCATTTTCATATTTTATTATTAATTTGAATCAGTGCCAAATAATTTCTATTATTTTCATTAACAATTTAAGAAATGATTTTTGAAATATTTTAAGTCATTAATCTTATTGTTTTACGATAACAATTAAATCAAGTAATATGCGAGTGCAACCGTGCCTGGTTGTTCACATAGCCCTCTTTACGAGAGTGTTGGTGTTTAGGTAGAAAACGAAATACTAAATCTGTCCACAATGTTAGATATTTTAACAGACATGTTTATCATGGGTCGCAAATTATGTTCCAAAGTGAAATAATAATTTCATTTTTGGGAAAGTCAATAATGAAATCAAACAGTGGTCTATCAAATGATTAGATCATTAAAAGGGTGGTCTATATTTTATATGAGAGTTTATTCATTCACTGAACATTATTGCTGTATATTACTATTGTTTCTGAATATTAATGTATTTATTCAACACCTGCTAAAACCAATTTTAAGGCTGTTGTACAAATTACTATCAGTCGGAATATATATTGTAATATGTTCCACAAAAAATTTATCAAAAAACTTATTCTTATCCGAAATTCATTCAAAAACTACCTTGACCGATTTAAAAAAAAAAATAAGCTTGACATTTAAGAAAGGTCAAAATCCGTCCAATTTCTAATATATAGATAAATCTGTTTATTTAAGAATGAATATTACTATTTATTACATTGTAAATATAATTTACAAATTTTACAATATTATGTATTTGCTAAGTTTTGCAAAATAGAACATCCAATGCGGATTAAAAACAATCTTTTGTATATAATATTCCAAGCAACGAACATTATTACATAATGTATACAAGTAAAGTAACTATTTATGTAATGTTAAACATGATAATTAAAAGTGGAATATTCGTGAAAAAGGTTGGTATTTTAAAATATAATAATAAGTTTAATAATTTATATATAAATACTTCCATTTAAGTGTGTAATGTTTTAAATATAAAACAATAGGTATTGGAATGAATGTTGTTGTTACTGGTATTGTAAATTTTGGTTCTTGGATTGATATAGCTGATTCAATTAAGTAATAAGTCTCAATTTATATTTCTATCACTCTGAACTCGAATATATATTATAATTGATCACTTGATATTGCAATATGAGGTTGGGAAGATTGAGCCATAAACTGGAATTAGAAAAAAGTGTGCTTTTTATTATTTGGTCGGAAATTGGAAGGATACATTTGTAGGATGGTAATAGATTTAATAGCGATATGAAGTCGTTTTTTGCTTTTATTTATACCTTTCTTCCGTTTTGATTGACACGACAACTAGCTTACGAATTAACAGGGTTTTTTAATTGTTCTTGATATCTCGCAATTTTCAAGAATTGCTCCCCAGAAAATCATTTGTTAATTATGCATCAATAAGGAGAAAAGATGCGTTATTTTGGAAATTTTGTATCTTAATTATCAATAAGTATTGTCACAATTTTGCTTAAAGCTGATATACTACGTTGAAAGACTATTTGCATTATTTTCCTAACGTTAAAAGTTAGTTTCTTGAATAATCATTTTACCAATAAATTATAAAGAAGTGTTACAAAACTTACAAAACTATTTCTCAGTACAGTTAAAGGACATTTAAGCAGCTTTGTAGGATTATTAATGTTAGAGATGATTTATGTTTTATCAATTTATGAATCATTATTTTAGAACATCCGGTATGTGTATTAGGTACCCATATAGGGTGAGATGTAAACCATGGATTTTTTGAAAGGGTGTATAGAGGAAGCAATTCTAAGACGGAAAGTCCATATAAATTTTTCCATCGTTAATTAAATACTTAGACCCATCGTTAATTAAATACTTAGACCCATCGTTAATTAAATACTTATTAAATAAAGTAACCAATTTCTGAAGCGCGCTAACGGAATAAGAAATGGTGAGGTGCGAACGCAGCGGCAGCAGTGAGCCGTGAGGAGAGCAAGCTCTCCCCCCTCACTACCGTAGAGCGAGTCAATAAAGAAAAAATTCAAGCAAATGGGGAAAAAATTTGGGTAGCTAAAAAATGTCCAAGGACTTTTTTTTGCTTTAGAATTTCAACCCCTACCAACCCTTTCAAAAAACTCTATCACTTACGACTCACCCTGTATATTAAAATATCATCTGCACAGTTTTTATAATGTATAAGTGGATATGATTGCATGACTAATGAGTTTTTTTCTTTACGTAAGTGTACAGTTTGTAGGCGTGCTATAAAACCAATGTATAAGATTTTTAGTAAACTATTTTTTTAATAAATTGCTTTTTTTTTTTTTTTACCTAAAAATAATTTATTTTTATAATTGTTTGTTAGGTCATGACTTTATGTTCTCAAAAAAAATAATAACCCTATTTGAAACAAGAAATTTTTGGTTATTATAAATAATCTCGAAAGAATCCACAGCACCCGCAGGAAACTGTCACCGCATGGAATATACTTCCATAAGAAGAAGATTATTTGTGTTCATAAGTAGCAAAGCATTTTTTAGAATGAAAGACATCGATCCCTATCTTTCAGCAGTGTTGTTTTTGTTGTTTTTGTTGAAAAGGCAGCGAATATATTTTATTCTCGCAGATGTGAAATTTTTATATTATACCCAATTATTCCGTTATTTGAGAATAGCACATAATTTTTAAAATTTCACACAGACCATTGACAATTATACATGGATGGCACCCGTGGTCTACAATTCCCTGAATTTTCCAGATTTTTTCAGCTGAATAATTCTAAAATTTCCTGGCCAAATTATTACTTTTTTAAATTGCTTAACTAAGTAACGAACAGAGAAAATCGTAATTTTCTCTTTTTTTTCACAGAATTCTCTTATCCAGTAAAATTTATCTATGACATTTACAGGATGATCATGTTTTACATTGACTCATGTTTTTTAAATTTGTTTGTACATATTGCAACAATATTCTAAATGCGTGAATATCTAAAGTCATTAAAGAAATGTTGAATGATTAGACGTATTTATTATAAACTGTTCTGTTTCTGTAAGATTGTTTTCAGGTGTATGTTACTTTGTAAAAGGGGACCACACGTGCAGTATGTACAATGAACTATTTTAATTATGAATGTAATTCGAATTTCTCTTTATTTCGTTCTTATCACCTTTAATTATGATCACCACATTGCTTTAGATATTGTAAAATTCAATGTTAAATGCGTGGAATGCTTTCTACAAGCATTCTTATAATTATTAGTCTGTCATATCGAGAAATTTTTTAACATTGAATTTTTGAGTATTATAAAAATTATTTTTTACTTCGTGTTTCAAAGGTTACCAAATAAAGCATATTTTTAGTTTTTATAACCATATTTTAAATTTAAGTCCAAAAACCACCGCTCTAGAAAAATGTGTAGTTATCCCTCGCACCAAAAATTTCGTATTCGTATCTAATTCCGTAATTAAATAAGTTTAAAGACGACTGCAAGTTCGAGTCTTAGCTCCTGTGTAATTTTTCGCTTCTTTCAATTTATTCAAAATACGAGAAGTTCGACAAGATCTGCCTCTGGACAAATTTCAATGCAAAACTTCAATTTTTCGACATTGAATTTCAATTTCAACTGAGAACCGAATTCGCCACCAATTTTTTAAATGTTTTATAGATTAATACAGGAATAAACGAAAAGTATGTAAACGTAAATTCATTGGAACTACCTCCTAGACTATATACATTCATATCCTCCTTAAAAATTATAATATAGTAAAACCAAAATAACTTATTAATTTATCTTATAATTTATAATGTATAAATCATATTATTAAAAACTAGCTTGATACCCGCCCGTTTCACCGGGCTATAAAGTAAAAAACACCGCTTTATCTTGATGTGCACAGTTTTCAATTTTCTTAAATGTAAAATTGTCATAGTTCTTTGAGTATATCAGAAAAGTTGGCCATGAATGGTTTGACATTTACTATTTTAAATTTTTACAGAATACTTTAATTTATGGCTCAAAATGATGATTATGGATCTGCGTCATCATAAATTACAGATTTCTGTAAAAATTTAAAATAGTAAATGTCAGATTAAATGTTATTTTTAAAAAATATATCTTTATAAATTATAGCTCACGTGTTCTTCTGAAGTATAAGCTACATTGCTGTACAGTTTCATTAAAAACCATTTGCTAGTTTTAGCGTGAAAACGTAACAAACAAACAAACAAACATCCTTACTTTCGCATTTTTAATACATAGAGAAGAGATATATATTTTCAAAGGAAACATTAAGATGTTCAAATGTCAATGACCTAATATTTATAGAATGACACTAAATAAATTCTTGAGACTTGCGAGTGTATCTCACTCAACAAATTATAAATTATTTTTTAAGGTTATTATTTTATGTTTATGTTTATTAGTTGTCCGTTGTATTTAAAATTTCTAACAAAATTTCAGATTATTATTTTTTACTAATTAACACATTAAGAAAAAATTATATATAACCGATATAATTGGAATCATTTCATTTTGGTTTCGCTCTACTAATTGACAATCCGATTTAACATTTTTTTAATGAATTTAGATCAACGATTTGTTTTATTTTTTTTTATAATAAATATTTTGTTTTTAATTTATTGTAAAATGAGGTCTTCAATTATGTGTGGTAAAATAGTTTCTTCGTGCCTGCGGGCATGCGCTATGTGAAACGAAGGTACCACTTCCTCCCAGTAGTGGTACGAAAAATAGTACACATGCCACGAGAGTATAGAAGCCCCAGAACACAATGTCTATGACAGTATGACACCTGAGATAATCTTTACTTTTTGTCCCTCGGTGAGTAATACAGTATTTCTAGGAAAATGAAATATGTGCGTCAAATTAATAAAAAAAACTTTTTACAAAAATAAAACCGACTTCAAAAGAAAAAGTTTTAACATAATGTAGTTAAAATTATTGTTATTTCTAGAGTCGATGTCAGCCAAGGAAACAACTCTGACAGAAGAGTTTGCTACATTAGCTTGACTGACACCAACTTCAAAAAAACAATAAGTTTAACTAAAAACAATAATAATTATATTATCGTTATTTTTTTATTTTTTAGTGCAAATTAATTTGTTTTGTAAAAGTTATTCTTTTGAAATTGATTTTATTTTTATAAAAAGTTTTTTAATTTTGTGATTTTTAGTGAATCTGAAGTACACTAATTAATTTGTCACTACAAAAAGAAACATTGAAATCGGTTGGCGTGATATTGAGTTCTTCGTCCTCTTTTCGTGCATACTTAATGCAAGTTTAAGACTTTTATGGTTTTCTCATGAATGCCGTTGTCAAAACTGGACCAAAATGAAATGGGATTACACGGGAAGCACCAGATTTCAAATAGATAAAGAAAATCGGTTCACACAATCGAAAGTTCTGAGGTAACACATAGAAAAAAAATACAGTGAAGTTGCTAACCTATTCCGTTTTTGTTTGAAGTCGGTTAAAAGCTTGAAATAATGGAAATGACTCATAAAGATTAAAGATTTTATTTGCCTTTTTGATAGATTGACGTGTCTGAGTTAGTGTTTTTGTACGAAAGCACGCCATATATTTTATGAAATTATGACGAATATATATTTTCGAAAAACATTTAGTAAACATTTATTAATAATTTTTTGAACAACGCAAAATCAATACCAAGAAATATTAAACTGTTATATGAAAATATTACCTGTGCCAAATCAATTCAATATAAATACGTAATCAATTCTTATCTATTCAATGTGAAAGTACGCTTTAAAACACTTTAAAATCTGAGCCAAAAAATACCAATAAATGTTTGTAAAGAAATTTCATGAATAAATAAATTAATTTTCATTGCATTTGTAGTAAATAACCACAAAAATAATTTTTTAATCTTAAAAAAGTTTAACTAAAATTGCTAAGGTGTTTAGCTAAAAATAAAAATAATAAAACCGTTTTATAATCTGTATGTATCCTATTTAATATTATAACCGCTCCAAAACTATTAAAGATAACTAGTAGTCTTGTGAAACACTCTCGAAAAAAAATAGAAAATATTTTCGAAATTTTTGAAAATCAAATAACACACTGATATTGAATATTTTCTATACCAGGCATGTGCGACTTCCATGGCTTATCTGTTGTAGTTCATTTATTCAACTAAGAAACTCCCACTCTCCAAGCGTCTTACAACTATCTCAAGGCATATCGAAGCTTCAACATATATAATAACTCTCACTTAGATGCATTGCTTAATGCATGTATTCTGTCTTACTCGTGATATTTATATGCCTAGATGTAAATCGAACATTCTGTATAATATTTTAAATTAGGACTCCGTCCGCACACTGTGCAGACTTCGCGGTCTTGAAACATATTGTAGACGAATGTAATAATCTATTTTAAGCAAATAAACAAAAGCCATATAGTTGCTAATTGCCTGTCAAATAAACAAATATATAAAATGAAACATACACATATACATGGCAAGCAAGCATATTGTTTCAACATTTGACAAATTGTTTCAGAATCATTATTTTATTGTTTTCACACAAATTATTATTAAAATAGACAGACGTATTAGACAAAGACAACAAACTGAATAGAGTACAATCAACTGTACGACAGTTTAATACATTATAGTTTGTTACCACCTCATAACATATAACAACATATTCTGATAGGTAAAGTTTACTAACTATTATTATAATTATTATAAACTAAATACAGAGAGTTCTTGAGCTGTTGAAGATGAGAATGTCACAAATTATAAATTCAATTTCAGTTATCACTGTACACATATTACGTACTCATTAAAAGTTACTTTTTTTTAAAAGAAAATGAACGCCAAAGTCAGCGTATATTTTTTAAAAGCAAAAAGTCATAATTATGGTAAACGTAATCTCAAGGTACTCGATAACACTAAGCAATGGGAGTAGTGTGGAAACTGCAACATTTAAGTAATGTGTATCAGACAAATAATTAATTTGAATACCAGCTTAAAAATTGACCTGTTTGCATCTATGTGATTTTCAAATGAAAAGATAAATCTATCTTTGATTACAAAAATCATTTTCCCGCTTACTGTCCAAATCGGCGGTCCCAAAAATGGAAATGTTTAAACCGCTATCCCTTCGTATAAATGTTCAAACTGTGCCCCTCCTACTGATAAGGCAAGTGAAATTGAATGATAAAATATGGAAAGTTAAGAAAACAAAATATTAAAATCTTTTCGGAAAATCTCTTATGGCAATCATAAATATGCTTAAAAATAGCATTGGATTGTAAAATGAATAGGCTATTCAAGGAGTGGGCACAATTTTTTATAAGATACTTCATTCATGCAATTGACAAAATATTATTGTAAATTACTATGGTTTCCTAGCACCTCTCTATTTATTCAAAGTTTGCTGAAAGACAGTTAACGCCTGTTATGGAAGTTTTATTTTAAAGCAAAGTTTGGCGCATGGAAAACATATTTTCCCAATAATATATTAAAAAGTTTTAATTTCAAGCATTTTTCATTAGTTGTTATTAGTCACCCTATTAGCTCAGTTGGTTAAGGCGTAACTAATTTCGTCTGATAAGGAGCTGATAAATGAAATTATCAGCTAAAAGGTGGTAAAATACTAAGTGTGTCGTTCGTGGACAGCTAATATAACCTAGCCGAACCTAAGCATTTTCTAAACAAAAATTCATCAATTTTTGAGAAAAAGTTGACTGTTTTGTGTCGAAGTGTTTTTAGAAATTTCAAAAACTTATGGGGAGATTTAAACTGAAATGTGACAATTTAATACATATTTTCGATTGATACTTTGATTATTTTACAAACTGTTTAATATATCGACCTAGTTTAAAAAGTAAATTAAACGTAATTATAATAGTTACATCTATAATATTAAAACTATACCAAACATATATACTGCATACTATCTAATATTAAATTGATTTAGTATGTTTGTATTTATTGTATTATGTTTAGTTGAACTAAAAAAAAAAGAATGGTTTTTTGTTCTAAATACAAAAAATTGCGGCAATTGAATATGAAATACCTACATTTAATGAGACGTTTATATAAGATTTCTTTTCATGTATCAAAATGAATGTTGAAATAACGTTAAAAATAGTAAATTAACAAAAATAAATAACTAATCTAGTCGACAATTTAAATTGGTTAAACAAAGAAATAATGGACGTAAAAATACGTGTGATAGCTCGTTAGATTCGAAATGATGTATAGAAAAATTTGCCACAATGGTTCTTCAGCAAATAAAAAATTGCATAAGCAATTAAATATGAAAAAAAAAATATTTCGTTTTTCGCCAACATATTCATAAAATATTAATATTTAAGGGATTTAAAAATGATCCTTAAAAGACAAGGAAAAGCTCCCACTCTTAATCTTAATATATACTTAAGAAGATCACGTCCTAGGTTATATTGGCTGTGCACGAAGGACACATTTAGGCTATAGATCCCATTGTGATACCATATATGTGTTTTACCACCTTTTTCGCTTATAATTTGATTTATCTGCTCCTCAATTATTTTCAGAGGCTGAGTGCACTTCCTTCATGCATATACTATGCACTACACCAGCCCATCACAACTATTAATTAAATTAATTAAAAAAGATTTGTTGCGACGGCGGGAATCGAACTCGCTACACTAAGCAAACCGCGGACGGAATAGGCAATGCCTTAGCTACTAGGGCGACTATCACGTCAAAAGAGTTTAATAAATTTTAATACTTTGTTTAAAAGAAAATTTCTTTAAAATTATTTTTGTAAGTTTAGAGCGTCGTTTAATTAAATTACCTTTTTATAAAATATATTTAATTAATATAAATTAGCCAAACAAAAACCTTCAAAATTATTATTATTAGTCATAAAAAACCACAAAATTTTCTAAATAAATTAGAAATATTATGGTTGACTAAATAAATAAATGGCGTTATTGACCTGAATCTTTTTTGTACTTGATTCAAATAAAATCAATGAAGCTCAAAGTGATTTCTCTCAACTGTTAACACCTATATCGTCAAGAGCTATACATATTGAAAGACCTACAAAATTTAGAGATAGAAAGTTTGTTTGTTTTCACAACGAAAACCGAAATATGATTCTATATCTTGCGTTTTGTAAACTTTAAAGAGATCTTTTAGCAAATTTTAGGCTCGAGACAAATTATACGATAAATTTGAATCTCATAACTTTATAATAATAATTAATTGTCTAATTTATGAAGTATTTAGTAATTTACCTACTTAATCAGTAAGTTATTCATCTGGTCTCTAAGGATAATAATATCCACTATGGCTTGTTAAAGCGGATATCAATTTGGAATATGATTAATGAAGAAACTTTATAAAAAGAAGATTTTCGTGTTTTCGACAATGTTGTGAAAAACTTTTCCATCAAAATTATTTAATTTTATGAAAAACTTTTATTTTATCAAATGTTCAAATACACATGACAGATACAAAGTTTTGTTGATCATATCATTTTGAAAATAAATTTTGTGTGACTAAAACTTCTATTTTTCAGTTGCAACTGTAAAAACTTTTTTAAATTTGTTTCTCTTTTTTGTGATTTTAGTTTGATTCAACTAAACAATTTACAAGAAAAAGAAACTTACAGAGCAAAATTTTTATAGCGTTTCATAAAGGATGGTTCTAGTGTGTATTAAAAGTTTCTCACAAGAAGTTTCTCAAAATGAGTTTAGCCTCTCGATGAAGAAGTGAAATTAACAAAATTTAAAAAAACTTCCGGCTTATGTTTCGGATACGGAAGCCTAAACTCGCACTTGAAGCATTGCTAAGAACACTCTCCATTAACTTTCAAACAAAACAAAACAATCAAAATTGGTTCACTCGTTTAGGAGCTACGATTCCACAGATAGACAGGTATTCGGACAGACACACACATAGCTGTCAACCTTAAAACATCCCTCTTTTAGGTTCGAGGGTTAAAATACGTGATAATTTAAAGCGTCTATTTGTTTCTATATGAAGCTTTTTTCCTTTCATTGAAGTTTTTAGGATTGCTAGTTTGAAGAAAATTTAATCATTAATTGTTTTAAATATAAAGTGTCTTATAGAACGAAGGATATAAATTGCAATATTAATATTTCCAAAACAAATATGGCAAGTTTTTACAATAGTAAAGCAGAAAAATTTCCAATAAGGATTAAAAATAATATAAATTCATGAGACAAAATTCTTAAGCCATCACTGTACAAAATGGAAGTATCAAAGAAGACGGCGGCATCATTATATAATTGCTTGTCATGTATTTAACAAGGCATTACCAACTAAAAAACTTTCCTACAAACCAACGGATGATGCAAGTAAATTGGTGAAAACCAATGCATGGGTGATTCTACAATAAGAGGATATGGCTAGAAACCTTTTGTGGTTATCACTATGCCAATATCGATTTGAACGCCATACTGATTTGAACATTGGGGGAATAACAAAATTAGCAATAGCTATGACGGACGAGCCAATGCAGTATGGACGTCTAGTCCGTACTGGCTAGCGATAAATACAATACTTCTGGTCGATACCTCTAGAGTCTAGTCAATACTGTAATAGTACTTATGCTAACATAGATAATGCATGTGTCTGTCTCTACATCATACTAACATTGTAGTAAACGCCATGCATTTCCTACCGTGTAGTTACAGAAGTTTTAATTACTTATTCCTCTATAAAATACAAATTTGTGAATGAAATTGAATAAACCTATAGATAAAACTATTTTTGTTGCTTTGTAATGTCAGCTGTATTGATTTTCTAAGCTCTTAACAACAACCTCATAACTCTCACAACGCTCACATACGTGGTATATGTAACGTAACATGATAATATTTTTCATACATAATAGTAATTGACGTCTGGATAATGTATCTAACAAGCAACAAACGTATGTGATGTTATTATACAAGCACAACCTTCCAGTTCTAGTATCTACTTGTTCTAGAAGATGAAAATCATCAATACTCTTTTAGGGTTTCAACCCTTCTCGATGTATGTTCGTTCTATATTATTTAATGGCTTGTGTTGTTACGTTTATTTAGTATTTGGTATGTCGGTTAGTTCACCGAATCTTTACATTTTAAGAACCACTTATAAAAATAATCATTATTTTTATACATTACATCATTTGATTGATATTGGATGTTTATAAAATCATTTAGGCTAGTTGCAATATATTAAAAAAGGACCCCACAAGATTAGATAGGAAAACGGCTTCCTGTGAAACTTTTTCAAACCGCCCTAAAATGTTTAGTTTTGAGTTGTGGGTAATTAATGCTAAACATACATTATAATTATATAGCCCGTAGATCGAAAAAAACTATTTAAAACGTTTTGTGGCTGCGAGAGTTTTTGATCACAACGATCAGAAAACATTTTGAGGGCGGTTTGAAAAATGTTTCACAGAAAGCCATTTTCCTAGTCATATACTAAAACTATAATATAGCTTTGATCGTGAAGTAGCTTTGATCGTCCGTAGCTGGAAAACTACTCGTTAAAAATTTTTGTTTCATATAATTTTTGAAACGCAACAGTTTGAACAATTTAATAATATCTAACAGCTGTTGTATAATCTTTTACTTTTAATTAAAATTTCAAAATAATTGATATTTATGACTCATACAACTGATAAACTATTATGTAAAAATATTTGTTATCAGCATATTTAGTATCACCAACCGTAATTTGATATAAAATTTTTGTTTAACTGATTAAACAGTTTTAATTATTATAATACATATTATGGTGAAATTCTTTGAAAAATTCTATTCAGTGACAATTTTAAAACGTTAAATAATCTTGATTTTGGCGACTTTTTATGACAGACCAAACGGAATATCGATATAGATAGTTATAAGGGGGAGGGGGTTAATTCATTAATTACGTAACAATTTTGGAGGAAAGGGTGGTTTAAAACATTTATTCATGTGCTTACGGGGGGAAGGGTGGTGAAAATGTGATTACCTTCTTACGTAAGATTGTATGAGTTGAAATTTAATTTAAGAAATAATGTATGTATTGTTATTTTCTAACAACTTTTTATTATGCAGCAAAACGAGATTGAATCTTTCGTAAGAAAACCATCCAAATTATGCTTGCGTAATTAATGAATGGCCCTTAACAGTTTAAAGGGAAATTCAAAATCAAATACGTAATCATCACAAAGGAGGCAACGTAACTTTCTATAGTGTGATGATTCGTTAATACGTAGGTATATTTCGCGATATATCTATTTGCATACACATCGTTTGTACACACAACATTCAACTATCATTGTTGTCCATTTCTATGTTTGTAAACAATTATGAATTGAATAATCGAGTGAGGTTGCCAAATTAGTTAAATCTTTCGATTGATCAGACACGTAGCCAGTAATTTTATCCAAGGCGACTTTGGGCCTTATGGCTGCACAATTAAATGCACAATTTTAGTCCCTTACAAAAAAAGGGGTGTCAAAGTTCAAAACGTTTGAATTTTTACTATGCTTTGCAATCCTTAACAATCTAGCCTATTCCGAAGAATTTTTATTTATTTCTAGATTTGCATATTATTTTCTGATGGATGTTAAGTATGTGGTGGAAGCGCAGTGAAGAGTTAAAAAAATATAAGAACTGAATAATGATAGCTTAAAAATTCTCAATAAAAATGCCTCAAAAATCCTCAAATAGTTTTCCTGATTTAATTGTGACAATTAAATGTTTGATTCTATATGTAAATCTTTTTCTGAGCTATTTTTAGATATTTGTTCTTTTTGTTGTTGTTATGTAGTTGATTAAAACTCAAAACAACAAAATTCGAATGAAATCAGTAAATAAACAAATTAACATAAAATATAATCACGCAGTATTCATATGAAGGACATATGTCCTTAATAAAAATTCATATAAACAATGATCATATAAGGTATAGTAGATGCAAAAATACCAACAGATTGTCTCTCACAATAAAATCAATATCAATCATCGCAGGTATCCACTAATATTTAATACTATTTTCTGATATAAAATCAATACTACAGAGCAAATACATTTCTTGACCAAAAAATTTAAAACAAAGCAATTATTTTTATTTCAAAACCAAAGAACTGAACGCCTAGGCCTGGCAGCGTATCACGACTACTGCAGGAGCTGTCACAGTGGTGGGGAGGACGAGACAATGTCTCATCCTCTCTGTCACTGCCCAGCTCTTGCCATGAGGAGATGGATCTACTTGAGCTAGCCTCTCTTTGACGACCTCTCCGACCTAAAGTCCATCGACATCAAAGCTCTCCTGCTGTTCTTAAACAGCTCCAAATGGTTCATGGAGTAGTGGTCGGGGATGGGGCAACCCTTTTTCGGTATCACACCCAGGACAGCCACTCTTACCTTACCTAAACTAACCAAAGAACTAGGTGAATTGAAATAAGTGAAGCATTTAAAGCTCTCTAAAATAGGAATCTTATAAAAGTTAAATCAAATAAAAATTTCTCATTTTAAAATTTACGTATTAACTCAATATTAGAATGCAATTGAAATAATTTTGGGCCAGTAAGTTTACGTAATGTGAGTGTCTAATAGTTATTAAGTAGCATTTCTCAGTTCGAAATAACTAATATGATCAGTATCATTTCAATGAATAACGCAATGAATGTTCTTGTATTTCTACACTAAATGCTCCACCCTGTTTCATTGAGGTTTTTTTTTTCTTAGTATACATTCCTATAAAATGCGATTTCTGCGAATTATATAATATTATTTAGGTTATATTCACGCTTTTATTATGCTTCTCTCCAAAAGTCTCGTTAAACTTTAAATTAATGACTTAATAAGCAATCAACGTTTGATTATTTTCAAATCACAATTTTTCTTGAAATTGGAATTGTTGAAGCGGATATAGCAACTATAAATACAAAAACAAAACATGTACAATTTTATCACGTGAATTAAAAAAATCATCGATGAATAATTAACTAATTTCCTGTAGAGTTTAGATACATAAAAGATTGGAAAACTCATGTGTAAATAGACTAGCGCCATTAAAATAACATACAAACAAAAAGGTCAAATTAGTTGACTTTGTTTTCAAAAATGTTGTCAAATGGATAGTGAACTTCTAGAATCGCTTGCATTTATCAAAAAAGTTAATTCAAAAGCTTATGCTACTAGGCAAAACTGCAGAAATCTTTAATAAATGACAAATCGACTAAATATATTTTGTCTTCTTTTTTCTATTTAAGAAAATAGTATTTTTAGTGTACAAAAAATAAAAAATTAAAGAGATTTCAGCGAAGAAGTTAGTTAGCCGAAAATCGACGTATAAGTTTGGCCAAATCAGATAGAAGAAAAGTTCAAGCTCAAAAAATGTTCTTTTTTTAAACGAAACACATTTTTCCATAAACGCGATAGGATGTATGTTTATAGAATGTATATAGAATAGATATAGAATATCTTGAAATAAATATACGAAACACTTTTCTCCATAAATACGATAGGATGGATATAGAATGTATATAGAATGAATATAGAATGAATACAGAATCTTGGAATAGATATAAAATGTATTTAAAGATATGATATAATTTTTATGTAACTCTTGAAACGTTTATTCATATATCTGTAAATTTTGCTGCTAAAATGGACACCAAATAAAGCTTATCAGGCCGCAGTTAAAAGTTGAAATTTTCCAGAGAGTCAGGTGAGTAACTGCTGGTATAGTATAAGTCACAAATATAATAAAACAGTGATAATTTTATTATGTTGCTGACTGTACCTACATCTATACAATCGTATACAATTTATAAGTTAGCTAGGCTACATGCTGATTGTTGCTTTTGTTACTATCACAAAATATTGTAATTCATTTCAAGTTTAAAAGTTCATTGACTTTAGATTATGTTTGCGTTAAATTAGAGTCAAGAGACAAAGTTATTATTTTTTTAGCAATAAAAAAGATAATTATTTGTAAAAAGTTTGTTAAACTCATTTATTTATTTGTCTAATTATATGGTCTACACGCGAATTAAATAAATCTTTGTTGCCAAGAAAAACATAAATTTTTAATCGAAATTAATTATAAATGCTTGGCTTGGCATTATTCAAACATTTTTATGAATAATTGGATTGGTTTTGAATTTCCATTGTGATTTTGGAATGCCTACGCTTCGTCTTGAACATAATAAAGAGGTCAATATTAATTGTTGTTTACATTGGATTCATTATCAACTACCAATGATCCAAATATAACTCATTTTAATGAACTATTACATAACATTTTTTACTCAATTTTAATACGTTATCTATTATCATCCTGAGCTTAATGGCGAACGATCCAAATATATGACGAGTTTAGATTGAGGACCGAACACAAATACTTTTAAATTTATATAAAATTAAAGTTTTAAGATTTATATTGGTTCGATTCGATAGGCAAGAGCATTACAATGAAAATTAGAATAATTAAGCCGGTATTCAAAGCAATATGGACTTAACTTCTAAATCTACGCTGTAGACCAGTTTGTGGATGCATTTGCATTGCGTGATTTAATTGACATCATCCGCAAACCTTCAATAGAGACGCTTGCAGAAACATGTTTCTTCTTAAATTAGTCATCAAACGCCGGTCAGATAGTCTAACTGCGTGGTATTTCTCAAAAAAGAACAATATTCGGCAGCTATTCTACTCCATCCGGTTTTATGTTTTACGTTATTTGTTTGTAGGAATTACTGAGACGAATAACAGTCAATATGTCAGCCATAAGCTAATGCCATCAAATAATTGTGATTTCGTGATTATTGGGTTTCGCAATTAATTCTTCATTAATGACGATTCCTTTGCAATATCAAGCAAAAATCGGCAAACGTTAGGATATAGTACATAATATTCATCTACTTATTCAACGACTGCAGAAACCCAGTTTAACCGGTTATAGTAGTTCTATTCGGAACCTGAATAGATATTAGTTCTTTGAACGAAATTTTTTTCGAACGAAGTTTTAATTCCTTAGGTCGGTCTTAAAACTTGTATATTTTTTGTGAGATTGAGGCTGTGCGCTTTCAAAGCATTACTTTATTCCATATTATACCAAATTTATTTTCAAACTAATTCCACAAAATGAAAATTCGTGGCCGGTTTATATTATCACATTGCTTGCGCAGTTTTGATATTTTAATGCACGTGAAAATTAAAACACGTGTACATAGATGATTCACAAGCTCGGAATTTGAAAAATGAAATCATTCTCGTTAATAATTTCTAATTACATCTAAACTTATAATAAAATTAATCATGAAAAATCCCAAAGGATTTTATTTGTCATGCCACTACTAAATTATATAACTTTCTGTAAAACTTGTTTAATCAAATTTAGGTAATATTTTCACATTGGAAAATTGTATATAGCCTATTAAACAGGTTTCTTAAATAGGGTTTTTTTATTTGAAAGATTGCAACCTTGTAAATAAAAATAAGGTCATCCTGTTACAACTAACAAAAAATATTCATAATGTAACAATCATTATTTGAAATATCGCATAGAATTATTTTCGAATATTACTAATAAAGCGATGATTAATAATTAAGTAATTACACATGAGTAATCAGAAAATAAAAATAAAATATGCGCAAAATAAAAAATTTGAAAAACTTTTTGTCTATATAGAAAATTAAACGTCATATATTTTTTGACACCATTCCGAAATAATTTAAATATGTATTACATAACATCAAGGTTTTTAAATCTAATATTATTAATATTAACTTAATTGCGATCAAAAAAATGACAATTTAAAAAAAATAATAGTTTATGTAACAATACAAAAAATTGTTCTTTTTTGATTGTACTTAAAAGTATGGCTCAACAACGATAAAACAAGGATTAAAAGTGATTATCATTAATAATAATAATAATAATAATAAATATAAACACTCATGTTATCAATGTTATCAGAAAAAATATGTTAATGTTTATTTTTATATATTATTTTGTTGAAATCACTATGAATCATTTTATTTTTAAAATTTATGAAAACTTACATAACCGCTATATGTATTTAATCAATAATTAGAAAATTGTTATATTTTTATAATTGAAAAAGCCTTGAAACTATAATATATATACAATTTTCCAGAATGGAATAATAGGTTATGTAAACATACAATGATGATATCACTACTCCAAAAAAACACACAAAAAACGCAAACATTTATGTAACAATTACATCAAACATTTTTTTAAATATAAAATAAAAATTAACCTTACGTAATATTAAAAAAAATACTAACACTGTGTATTAAAATTGGTGGAGAGAATAAAATTTATTGTGGAAATGATGAAGGAAAAAAGCACTCAAAAATGTAATCACAACAATCACGATATTTTAAAAAAACACATTGGAGGATCTTTTCGATGTTATTGACACGTGTTAAAGACTAACTTGACTAATTAGCACAAAGAATAATATAATTCCTCTATATTAATGTTGACACTGGCTTGTTGGTAAAATATAATATAAGTGAATGGGTATTTACACAACAGTTCGTACAATAATAAATAAAAATATTTTGTTGTGTTAGAGAATTACAAACTCACTTGAACAATGGTTTGAATTCAACTAATTTACTATTACAATATAATCGTATAGCCATGCGCTTCATAGATACGCGCTACATTTCAATGTTATATTATTTCTTATGCGCATGTCTGTTAATGATGTAATCGTAAGTTATGGCGATTGTTTGTACACACACGTATTATACATATAGACATTGTTGTGTATGTATAGTATTATTAAATATATAACATCGACAATATATTTTAAATCCTCTATCAGTATGTGTTAGTTTATGTATGTTCATTTGTGAATATGTAGTGGTGTACCTTACAGGGTGACACAAATTGTATATACACTTTCAAAGGTTAGGCTAGGTTAGGTTATATTGGCTGTCCACGAAGCACACATTTAGGCTATAGAGCCCATTGTAATACCATATATGTGTTTTACCACCTTTCCGCTGATAATTTCATTTTTTAGCTCCTCAATTTCAGCGGCTGAGTGCACCTCCTTCATGCATATACCATGCATTATATCAGCCCATCACAACTATTAATTAAATTAATTTTGTTGCGACGGCGGGAATCGAACCTGCTACCCTAAGCGTATCGGGGACAGAATTGGTTACGCCTTATACACTTTCATACAAATGTCAAAAATCAAGCGGGCTGTATGCGCTAAGTTTATAAGTCAATAATGAATTTACTATACGGAAGTATGTTTTGAATGCAATTCCACTAGCTCAGTCAGATGCCTAAAGGTACAGCGTTTAGGCAGTGAAATTTTATTATTAGTCAGCTGAGGCTATTTTAGGTCTTTAAGGCAATAAATTCCCGCAATATAATACTTATACGAACAAACATTTTTAAATGTATTGTTATTATACACTAGACCTGATTGAAAGATGACAATATACGAAGCATTGTTCGAATTAATATGTAGTTTCTAAGAGCATTTTCTCAAAAATATCCATATTCTTCCTTTAAGTTCATTAAAATAAACAATTGCAAAACAAAAAAGTCTTTTGCAAAACAAATAATTTTTTTAAGTCCAAAAGCTTCACACTATTTTAATAACGTTTCATATGCTCTTCAATGCGCTTCCACCATAAACATATTTCAGAGAAATATCTAATGCAATTTATTTGGGATTAATTCTCTATCGAATAAAAAAATGATTGCAGCAATCGGTAGATATTTTCCAAGAATCTACACATATGTGATTGTCTTTTATACAAATGAATGTTCTTCAATTTTCTTTATCATCATTTACTGCTTAGTACTAAAGCAGATGATCCCAACAACATTATGACAAACCAAATTAGGAGTGGTCCCAAATACATTTACAAAAGTAACTAGTGAATTTAACTTTTTGGCAAGAAAGAGTATGTATCTTTCTGAAATAAATTATTGTTGGCTTTTTATTAGCAAAATCAACATTTTGAAGTGCTTTTTCAAATAGTAGAATACCCTATTATTGAATGACTTGACTGACGAATGAGTGTGACACTGTGTACTTATATATGTGAAAATCCATTATCAGAAATTATGTAAAATACCTAATTGAAACATATTACAAACAATATATGTATATCTGTAAATAATTTTATTATACAAATACATTGAAATATTTGGTTATATAAGTTTATAATAATATACATTCACACTCACATATACATAATACATATACATTTAATATGTACAACACTCATACACAACACAACACACTTATTATATCTAGAATTGTAGAACGTTATACCTACTTTATATATAATGTTGTGTATAAAGTGTGTTTAATATAAAATTATACTTAGCAAAAAAGAGGACAAAATTGAGTATGATGTAGTCACTCATTAAGAACGAACGCTCTTGAAAATAGTATAGTTTTGAGGAAATTAAAAATCCTTTTGACATAGCTTATATCATCCCATCTCATAGAAGATAGGAAGCATCTTCTTGCATATGAGTAAACTAGACACACGTGACACAAGTTATAAATGCTGTAAATTTTCCATCGTATTTAGGTTACAAACAGTACAGCCAGCCCCAATGTCATAACGTAAACAATACTGCCGATTGTCAGTCTAAGCCTAGACCTTCCACATGTACGCAATTGACAAAAGTGAAATGGAAAGGTTTGATTTTAACTATGCATGAGTTTTCCAATGATATTCAAAATTATGGTAAACTAGGCTATAACTGGAGAATTTAGCTCTGTCTATATCTTTTAAATATATTTCTATATATTTAAAAGATATAGATTCTAAATATATTTATCTGTCTATATTTAAATATAGCGTATTCACGAGAAAGTTTATTTTCCGTAAAATAGTTTATATAATCAACCAACAACTAATAAAAAATAATTATATTTTAACTTGATTAACTATAGTTTCATATACTCTTAAATGCGCTCCCACCATAAATATCTTTCATATGTCTATATATATATATATAATGCTTTGTCCTAAATGGCTGATCAGTCGTAGAGACCTGAAACTTGGAGAGAGTGTTCTTAATATGACGTAGGCATACGATAAGAAAGGATTTTCCAAAAATTTACCCCTAAGGGGTGAAAAAGAGGATTGATATTGACATTGTCTATATTGCAGTATATAGAGGGGTAAGTGGGGTAGAGGCAGGATCACTAAATGAATCAATGATTCACTAAATGCATCATTATTACAAGCGACATTTGCCCGCGTTATTTTCCAAGGTAATGTAAGTCTTTCAAATTAATTTTCTAAATGAATCATCGATTCATTGAATGACTCATTTATGGAATACATTGAAATGAATCATTATCACAAGCGAAGCCGTGGGTAAAAGCTAGTATAAAATTGGAGTGTGATCGATGATCAAGTTTTCCCTACCAAACAAAATAATAATCAAATCGGTGATCTCAGTTACAAGTTTACAATTTATCAAAATTATTTGAATTGGGAAAGTTTTACGAAAAAATGTTTCAAGTAATTTGAATTTTTCATGATGGTTGATGTTCTTAAATGCGAGTTAAAAACAACAAAAAATTATGGGCAATTCGGATGATACCGCATGCAAAGTTAAGCCCTCAAAAAGTTCTATTATTAGTAGATTTATTGGCAGAAAATTCATGTTTCGAAAAAATTTACTGAAATAATCCGTAAAGATTAAATCGTAAGGACGAGGAAATTTGAAAATTTTTTCGAACACACCTGTAGTTTTCCACATCAAAAAGTGCAAAACTTATTGCAATTAATCGTTCATTAAAATTTCATATAAATTTCGTTACATTGCCATTAACCATTGTTATTTTTTTGTTTGATAAACTCAAAATTACTTTTAAATAATTGCGGTAGATTTTTCCAAATGCTAGACTTCACAAGAATTCACTGTAATTATCACAAAATTCTTTAAAGTTTAATTGTAATAAAAATTTACTGTGAATTATTTATCAACTAACTGGTAAAGTTGTTTTACTGTAGTAATATACTTAATGTATTTTATGTATTGTGTTACCATAAAAGTTACTGCAGTAATTTTGAAGAGGTTAAACGTTATATTATTTTATGGGTAAAATTTACTGAATTATTTTAACCAAATTATTTGTTTTATTTTTATTTTATATATATCGCAGAATAAATACAGTTGAGGTGCTTTTGAGCAAAATAATTACCTATTCAGTATATGGTATCGTTTTTTTAAAGTGTATATACAAACTGGGCCATTTTAATTTATATATCTAAATATCTCGTTTTGTAGTAAAATAATCAAAAAATAACTTAAACAAATATTGCCAAGTTTGAGGATAGAGGGCATCATGTTCTGACATCAGATTGGACCTAGTTATTCGGGTTTCTTTAATAGCCAATTTAGATTCTAAACGGTAAGAAATAGAATTTCTAACACTTTTCTTTACGCTAACTACAGAAAAATACTTTGGCCAAAAGTTGTCAAGGGCAATAGAGGAAATTCGCCTGTGTACATGACTTTGAACTAAACAAAATGCAATAATTACATATTTTTAAGTCGCATTTCCTCTGAAAGCTAACTTTTTTCGAAAAAATGTATTAGTACCTATTTTTAGAGAGACCTGATTTCTAGATTCTTTGTTTTGCGAAATTCTAGGCTTTCGTTTATTAATTAGATAATTTCACGATCCTGACCATTTAGCACTTAATAAGCACCTAATTGTGTTTCCTAAACATTTATTATTTCATTATATTATATTCAATATTTTCTAGCATAACTTAATGCTAGCAAAGTAACTTTGATTATTGAGTTGCGGTGTAATTTACAGAGCACCTTATTTCTGACTTTTGTACCCAATTAGCACCTAAAAAGTACCTAATTTTGGAATTTTTTAAATGCGATTTCCGTATTTTGCGGCGCCAGCGAAATAGAGCTAGATTTAACACGATACGATAAATAGGGAACATTCATGTATTTTTTATATATTTTTAAATCATTGTTTATACCATAAACAATATAAATACTGTTTAAAAATGGTGTAATTAAGTGTAAAAATATTTAAAATAGAGAATAATTTTGAGATGATTAAACGCAGTTCTTTTGGCGCTGTCTGTTGATGACGTAATAATAGAGATCTGTCAGTTTTTGCCAGTTTAATGTACTTTTCATTAAAAGTGTAATACCCACGTATGTAGTAATTGTAGTATATATCCATGGTAATATCATACAAAATATAAGTATGCCAACAAGTCTGACAAGCCCATAGAAGTAATAACATTATATATAACCATTTAAAATTTGAATTTCCATTTTAGAAATTTGAATTTCTCTCACATACTTTGTACTTTTATTAATTAATTTTAAGTAATTTAACAGATATTAATTACTAAAATAATGGTTTAGTTCAAATGTCCAGACAATAAAGTTACGGAAAAAAAATATTTGAACCAAATATAAATTTCATGAATATTCCCTATTGGAACAGAATTGATTACATGAAACACAGGTATACAAGTATAAATCTACTTGCTGTAATCTTGTAAGTACAATCAGTCATACTTATTACATGAATATATATAATATATATATATAATATGTATATGTATATATATATATATATATATATATATATATATATATATATATATATATATATATATATATATATATATATAGAATGAACTACTATATAACATATAATATATTTGTACTTTTTATTAATGAGTAGGTTATACAATTTTATTTACGAATTATATACCTTCATATAGCACAGTGCTATTTTATTCACAATATGCGAATTCTACTATTTATTGAAAATAATATCCAATATGCGTTGATAAGATATCGTTTTTCAAACATCAGAAACGTGACAGAGGCGATACTCAGCTTTTCTGTAATAAATTTTCTTTCAATAATGGCCATTCGTAGGTATAAAGATTTCAAAAATACTAATAGTATGCTCAAAGCGGCCGTGTTCTTGCGGTAATGGTGGAACGTTATCAGATTCAAATTTATAGCGAAAATAGTTTCTACCTGGTGTCCCACGACACATCTCTTTTTTTTAAGAATATAAAAATAACTTAAATTAATTAATTCTTGAGGCAGTCAAATTTATTAAACCATAAGTTCACTTTCTTGCACGTTTTAAACCTGTGTGCTTCAAGCTTTAATTTATACAATGCTATTGGTTCAATTGGTACAATTGGTTCCAGTATATTAGTCCAATTCATTAAATTAAAGTCTTATTTTGAATTTTATCACATTAGGAAAGTAATGGGCTTAACAAAATGGATTTTCTTCTAGTCGCATGAAAGAGAACATGTATTTTCGTATAAATAACAAAGTTGTTAAGATAAGCATGATTAAGCCATGAAAAAATTTCTAGAGTAGTATATTAAATGAAAGTTGCATCAAGTCCTTTTAGTAACTCGGAATCAATCAAGCCCAGAAATCATGCTATTTCGCATTATCTATCTGGAATTCACAATAAGAAAATTTCTTGGATATATTAGCGACCAATTATTATACTATAAAAATTTTATTTTTGTAAAATTATACTCATAGGAAAAATTCTTTGTGATCGAAAATAAATGCCCAGGAACAAAAATATACATAATATCCAATAATAACTAATAAAGCTTTATTCGTTTTCGAAGTATTTAAATAAAAGCACTCCCACAATAAAATCGATCATATAATAATTTTTATTTATACATAATAATAATTTATTCTATTAATATAACAATAATTTATATTCCAGTGGATGAATGTAATAATTAAATTGTGCATGTAATCCACAAAGTATACAATTGAAATTATTACATGGTCAAAGGTTGTACCTTGGAGACAAACGGAACCTTAAATCATCTCAAATATTGCTAATTATGACACAGAACATGAATTCGAAGTTTATTTACCTGAAGGCAAGCAACCGAAAGAATGACTGTCGACATGCATTTGTTTATATTATAGGTCACATTATAACGAATATTTGGGCCATTGAAAATAAGAAAAAAAATTTGGACATTTCTATTTTATATTTATTATTATTTATAAATAAGTTCATAGTAATAATAGCTTTTTATGTCTTTGATGTATTGCATTACGAGGTTGATTCTAAAGCATCATAAATTGGCCATTTTAAAAGATATTTAAATGTTGATTTATTGGTTCGTTTCATAATTTCAAGACAATAATTCAGCGTATAAAAATGTACATTTCAAAATTGTGATCAATGGTACTACAATCTCCCATAAATATATTTTAGATATTGAAAATGATGCAATTGATAATGTAACATTATCTATATTTACTCTAAACTAATGACAATATAAATGTAGGGGAGTGTCGCCGTTTAAATCGCATCAATTCTAGATTTCCATCCCATAATTTTAAAATCTGGGCATTTAAAAATGGTATGTGGAAGTAAAAAATTTCTTTCGAGTTTAAATCTGATAAATGAAATTATCAGCGGAAAGGTGGTAAAACACATATATGGGCTCACAATGGGCTCTATAGCCTAAGTGTGTCCTTCGTGGACAGTAGCCTAACCTAACCTATCTGGGTGGCAAAGATAGTGTTCTTTTTTTTTTAAAATTTGTGGCACAATTTAAATACCATTGTTACCAGTGGCCGAACCTCAGAAAAACTATGGTTTCGACAACGTTTATTGAATTCTAAAAAACTTATTCCTCTGCGTATAGTCAAGATACAGTAGGGAATATCACTATTGACGTCACCCAATCAATATGGCAATCATAAGCAGGCTTAAATCTAAGATTCAGTGATCTCTCGTCGAATGACCACAACAGGTAAACACAACAAGTAAAAAAAGTGGACAATGTTTTATTAGACACTACGCACGTTGATACATTTGAACAGTATTTCATGAATTACTACGATTTCTTAATATCCAGCTATTTATTCAATACCAGTTGAAACCCAGTTTGAACGAACCTGTTATTGTAGTTCTATTTAAAGATCTTATCGCATGGAAAAATGATTTTCCCAATACATTGAAATACTTATTTGCTCATATCTATAAATCTCTGCATATACTTAATATTAGATACAGCCTCACTAAAAAACTGATACATTATAATCGACTTTCCCCTATAAAATAATTATATCATTGTAATTATTACTTTATATCTAAATATAAGTATTATATCTTTATTTTAATATTGTCTGCATACTTTTCTGCTCATTACACTATACGAGATTCATTTAAGTGAAAAGAAAATTATAACATTTTATTACGAAGATGTAATTATTATCTGTTATGCATTACTTATCTGCAGTGGTGAGCAGTATGGGGGCTCACGAGCAACAGGCTCGCACGAGCTCGTTGCTTTACTTATATAAATACAAATAAATAGTTGAATTTATTAGTTTTCTGTGTACCTAATATTATTCAGTTAATATTAATAATTATATATTAATTCAAGCTGTATGCGAGATGATGAAAATCTCAAAGTTTTTCACTGTTTAGTTGTGAAATAATTCATGCTTAATATATTAAAATTTGTATTTTGAATTAATTGTTCTTGAAAATATTGGCTATTGGCAATTAATTTGAAAAAATATTTAGCAACCGTTTTTAACGCTAAGTTATGTAAATATAATATAGTTATACTAATAATATAGTTATATAATATAGTTATATTATTAATATTTTTGATAGTTTATTTGTTCTTCATCCGCGTTGCTTGGCATGATAATCCATGAATAATTTGAAAAATTGCGTCACTACTTTGGGAAAATTCTCATAGGAATTGAAAAACATTGCACATGTTTTAATATACATTTTAGGCACGAGGAAAATTACACTCTAGTGCGGAGTTTTTTTATTCTACTATAATCTTTTTGGTTTTTAAACTTATCTGATTCACAAAAATAATACAAACACTGATATTCAGAATTGTCTATATAGGGGATTCGTCTTAAATATCGTATTCGATTTTGCTATCGTTATCATGACATCAGTAACGCATGCTGATACTGGGGAACAGCTGTATACAGTCGTACTCTTCATAATTTAAATTCATTCACATTGGTTTCTTTGCAATTTTCCATAAAGTGGCAGCATATATTGTGCGCAAGATTTTTTGGTTCGGTGATTTAAAGCACGGTGGGATTGTACCTGAGTCAAAGTTTATTACTTTAAAAATCTTCGTTTACCGAGTTAGAAATAAAACAATTTTGGATCAATATTACTCAAGACAGGTCGATGCTTTTACAATTATGCACTCCGTATATATTTTACGAGTGTATTCTTGAATCGTTTCCATGTCTGTTTCGTCGTATACAAGTTTTTTGTCACCGAAATTTTTGTCGAAAAATTGTTCAATAGTTGGCTTTGTTCTATTAAAAGAAGCTGTATAGTTGGAGCCAGTGCACGATAGGCAAGTAATGATTAACATAAAAGGGTATCTAACGCCATCGCTAACTCAGACATATTAAATTGCTACATTTTTTTCGCTAAATTGCTATGTTGACATTTCACTTAGGCGCTAAAATAATCATTTTTAATATCTGCTACTTCCTAAAATTTTTTATATGTAAATAACGATCATATCGCAAATAATAGAATCGCTAAATTGATTCATACTATGGAAAGTGGTTGCCTAAATTTCCAACCGAACAACTTTTTGTGTGACAAATATATATTATATCTATGGAACAAAATAAAGTGTAACAAAAAAACGAAAGCTATGTTATAATAATTAGGTAATTGATTCTGATCTTTGGTAACTTCTGATTATTCTGTTATTAATAAGAAAATATCTATTTTCAGAACTTGATAAACGAAAACTTGCTACATATTTAAATAATACATTATTTAAAACGAAAGAAGCTCAATTCCTATCGGGTGTCACAACACATAAATTACCGATAAGACAAGTTATTTTGCGATTCGCTTCCGGACTATTGTGGATGAACATAATATATCCTTCTAAACTATCTTCTAACCATTATGAGAACTAAATAGAAAATTGGCGAAAATGCGGTTTTCTCTTTTTTTGAATTTTTTAAGATTTGTGAGAGAACGATATGGCCTAAAGACATCGTTCTTTGCTTATATTAAAGCTAATTATATTTGCTTGAACATCTTTTCCAATGAATCCACCCATAAAATGAGTATTTTCCTCGATATCCTAGCCGAAAATAGACCAAGTATAAAAATTTTACTTTTTTTGAAAAAATTGCCAATTTTTGGGAGCTGTTTCTCAGTAAGTAATAAACCTACAGAGCTGGCTTTAAAAACTTTTAGAAAATATTTTCTAAAAAAACGCATAGTATTGGGCTTATATTGAGAAAACTAAAAAACAGGGCAAAAATCTGGCCGCCATCTTGAATATCTCACTTCCGGTATAGATTTCAGTTGGGCAACTTGCATATTCGGATTCGGCAGGGACGAAATAGGAGGTTTCTGAAATTCTTACTAGTCTAATTGTAAATAACGCAATAGCAATGGATTTTACGGTAATCTATATATATAAAAAGAGAGTGTTTGTTTGTATGTCCCCGATTTTCCCTAAAACTAACCATTGACCTTCGGTAGGGGATTATGTCATTGGGTAGCCCTTAGGCTCCCATTGTGAATAAGGGAGTTTGGTGGGGGTGGAATTAAAAATGATCTAGGAATTCATAGAAAATAGATTAAAAAAATAGTTCTAATAATTTTCAATAGATGGCGCCACTGTCAATAGTACAATTTTCACTAGATGGCGCTACTGGCGCAAATGTCTTTCGATTTTTCTCGAAAATTCTGGAATGTTCCATGGATTTCTATCGAATTTTCTAGAATTTTCTCGAACATTCTGGAATGTTCTATGGATTTCTATCGAATTTTCTAGAACTTTCTCGAATATTCTGGAATGTTCCATGGTGTAACATATAAATATAGTGTATAAACAAGTTCTATGAAGAAATAATAATGTACAAAATTATGAATTTAGTATAAAATAAAAAAAAAAATAAAATTAAAATTTTGATATTTAAATGTGCAAAAACAACCCAGCGAAGCGGGTTTAACAGCTAGTATATTATATAAAATATATTACGATACTTTTTGAGTATCTGTCCCTATATACCATTGTAATAATGCCTATAGCATTGTAATAATGCCTTCTTTATACATCTAGGGTTCGTGATTAAAATGAATAATCCTTTTCATGGTAGCTTTAAAAATGTTCATGATATCTACGTTCAAGACATCGAAATTAATAACTTTGCAACAGTTCAACTTGGTTACTAATTTGTAATGTTCTTTTCACTTAATTACGTAAAAATTAGATTTGAAATAGGAGATACCATTTGTTCTTTCAACAAGTTTTCTGTCTCCTACAAAAAGTATTTATCTATTTACTTAAATAAACATAAAGGTTTTTTATTTATAATAATAGATGAAAAAATGATTATTTTACTCTGAACAGCATATAACATAATATATAAATAAGAATATCTATTTATATAATACCTATAAACAAGACAGTATCATGTTTTAAGTTAATGTTATGTAATAATTATCTTACAATATGTCGCATAAACGTTTATATCACATTATTGCATCACGTAGATACAGTTCTATAATATTTATTGTAATTGGAAGAAAATATAATACATTTTATTTCTTGGAAATATCTATTTACACGATAACATTTATGTTGATGAACCGTTTTCAAAAAAAAAAAAAAAAAAAATGTACCTACTTGTCTCTCTAATTTTAACAGTGTGCTTTTAATTACTTTTATAGTAATAGATCTGCAGAATTCTTAAGCTTTTTCTCGTGTGAGTCAACTACCTTAAGTAAAGCTCCGAAAATGAAATTTTTATTTTTCATTATTATCATAAATAGCCTACGGACAATGAATTCATAAATTCATGGAGACTCGTTATACACGAAGTATATGTCAATGATAAACCATTTTTTTAATTAAATTGGAAAATATATATCTCCAAGATAAGTGGCTCCAACAAAAAGTTGCACGTAACGTGATATACACCGCAGGCAAGAAGCGATGTTTTGCTTGACAAGTCGGCGGTATTTTCTTCTATCTTGAGATTTGAGGCCGCTGAAAACTAATGTAGGATTGCCATCACGGTCAGGTCTCTGCCCGACACATTATTAAGGTGGCGTTGGGGGGGGGGGGGTGAGTTGCAGTGAGAAGAAGGAAACTCAAAAAAGTCCAATTTCGTAATATTCAATTTATTTCAAGTACATCAAAAATATAAGTATGAATTATAAGTATGTGGGGTGAGTTGCAGTGAGAAGAGGGAAACTCAAAAAAGTAAAATTTCGTAATATTCAATTTATTTCAAGTATGTACATCAAAAATATAAGTATGAAAAAGTATGAAGTAAGTAATATAAATGTATTATAAATTTTCACATTTTGTCCATCATTTTGCACGAAAACTATCAGTCAATTTGCTTTGGCATTAATCCTTAGGTATCTATCAGCACTTAATCGCACAATATAAAAGTTTTACAACTGACTTCTTATCGTGATACTAATAAAATAAGCTGAAAAATCCTATGAACACTAAAATCATGTACAAAATCAATTCTCACTACTCTAGTTTCTGAGGTCACATCTATCGTGGTGCCAGTTCAGCAATCATAATGCTAATGTTTCCTTTTCGACCCAGACCACGCGGTAGTACGGCAAGACTTTCAAAAACCCGGCCCACTGTCGGGGGAGGACCGAGCAGGTGGCAATCCTAAACTAATGAGAAAAATTTTCTTAGAACATTGTTACTTACAATTATATTTAACACTCCTCCTCCCTCTGGTAGCAGCATGTAGACAAAATTAGTAGTTTGTTCCTCCATTATAAGTCCTTATAGTAAAAATGAGGTTTTATCGTTATATCTTCGGCTATCGTTATCGTTACAAGATAAATTATTAATTATTAAGCTTATTTTCTATTCTGATAGCTATAATACTGTGAAGTTTCATCAAAATCCATTCAGTAGTTTTAGTGTGGAATAGTAGCAAACATCCAAACATCTTCACCATTTTTTTAATGATTATAATAGTAAGAGTAGTGCTCATTCTTTAACGTGTAAATCCAAAACTTAATTTATAAGTTAACGTATTAATAAACATCTCATTTATTTATTTATAGATTTTAATACTTATTTTATTAAAATATCCAATATATAAAATAAATGACATTACTAAACAATATTTTATACAAAACATATTTATAAGTAATAAGTAATGTTAAAGTACAATTGGAATGAGGGGCGAAGGGGTGGTATTATACGATATTTTATTGAATTCAATTTAAGTGTAGACAGGTCTCATTTCTTCTTTTGTTTTATATAATATCGAATATCACAATTTTATTTATTTTAAAAGTTATCTCCTATGACTAATACCTACCTATACATCATTAAGCATTTCAATGTGTGTGGGTTCTTTATTCAAAATTTATTATTTTTTGACGTAGGTAATAATTCTCTAGAAAATACGGAAGCCTGAATGTCTCACTGTCAATTTATGAGAAAGTGGCACCGCTACACTAGCTTATTTTTTAAATGTGTATTGCCCACAAGTATAAGACCAACTTTTAAAAAATCACTAGTTCACTTTCAACAAAGTGCACTTGTGACTTGTGATATTATGGAAACGTACCTTTTTGAAGGTGTCAGGCGGTGATGATTATCCTTTAATTAGACACTACCGAAACTGTCTGGAATTATTAATAATTATGTCCAGATTTAATAATAATATGATAATACTTATAATTTGTCTTATGTAGTTAGTTCATAATTTTATTTAGTATTTAAAAAAAAATATAATACTTTAATCGTTAATGTTATTCCTTTTGTATTTCTAATTTCTAACCTTTAAAAATATTATTCAATTGTTATTATGATGGTTTAATTAGAAATCTGCACATGATAAAATACCGACATCTTCGAAAGGGTTCGTTTCCATAATACATTAATACCACAAGTCACAAGTGCACTTGTTGAAAGTGAACTAGTGGCTTTTTAAAAATTGCTTTTATACTTGTGGGTAGTACACATTTAAAAAAATAAGATTTTCTTTAAATCTTTTGTTTCATGAAGACAGATGCAACGTGGCAAATAGATACATAGATACCTACCTGCCCATGATATGCAGCCACGTCTCTCCCTGGAATTATTTCGAAGTTTAGAAGTTTATATCTCCCCCTGATTGACGTTAAGAGAAAGTGGTACAAAATGGTAAATAGGACCTTCAACTAATACTAAAAGCTCGATGCAGTCACCTCACACGGATTTTTCTTTCTGCCACACGGGTCATTATCATTACCTTCCTTTTTCGATTTCATTAAATTGATAAGGTACATTGAATTTTATAAATATATTATCAGATTTCCCGCAGTCCTCTTAAGTCTAAAGTATGGAGGAACTACGTAAATGTATCAGTATATCCTTGAATGCCTACTATTCGTGACTAGACATACATCCATTCATCGTGAACAATTGGATCAGATAGCTTTTTAAAATGTTGTTTGTGGTTAAATTAGTAAATATGTTTATGATTTATGTTCATTAAAAATTTTTGCCTGTCTCAAGGTCAATAATGTAATTCATAATTAAATTTTTCATTAATTTTCAATTATTTCTTTTCTTTCATGTAAGGTACGTTGGACCGTTGAAAATACTATTAATAATTCAAGATAAAATTATTAAAGAAGAACAGATTAGTATCTAGTCTATGGATTCTGGTGATCCTAGTCAGGATGCTACATTAAATGATTCAAATCAATCGGGGGAAATGTCAACAATTAGGGGAAAATATCGTTGATAGATTCCGTTTCATTCATACATACGCCTTAAAAAGGCAATACCTAGTTCTTGAACCAGAAGTAGTATTTATTTTCTCGGCCTTCTAACTTAAAATAATACAGAGAACTCTCTAACTATGAAAATTTGTGTATAGTTAAAAGTTATAAGACTTTGACATCAGCTTCACAAATTTGAGCCAGTCGGAAATACTGCTCCTGAATTTAAACCTATAAATTAATAATGGTTCTATCGATTTATTTAATTTATTTATTGTTATAAAAATATTTTAATTATATTCTGAAACATGTGCTCAGTGGACTTACGTGAATTATAAAGGTTCTGCTTCTAGTCTGTTGCTTGCATGTCATAAAAACTAGATGGTTTTTGGAATTAAATAAGCAAAAATTTTAATGATTTTATTAAGTAAGTTATATTAGGTATTACAAAATTTCATGTCATTTAAATTTTTTAATTTTAGCATTCACTGCTAGTACAGTTAATCAGCCGAGATGAATAGAAAAGTTGGGAAACAGCACCGATATTTTAACGAAACTTACTGCAACGTGTTTATAGGACCCCGAGGAATATTCAGCAACATAACCCATTAATAGGGCGAAATAGGGGAATAGGGTTTTTTTTTATTCCGTTTTTTGGACAAAACAAGGGAAATTCTTGTCCAAAACTGGTACGATTTTCAGAAAAAGTGAACCCAAAATACCTTCTAGAACACAGTTTGGACGATAAATACTTAGTTTGCTGTTAAGTGCCAAAAAATGAAATTCGGTCAGAAATGGCACGACTTTCGGAATACGTTACAGAATCCGTTTAATTTGACGTCAGATTCGTATTCAGCGACCAAAATTACCAACTAGATGACAATTTAAAACCAAAATAAGCATTTCAAAAAATTTTAAGCTATATATGCTCGCCGGGGACCTATGTCCCATTATGTCTAGGTTAAATTGGCTGAATGTTATGGTATCCTATAAGCACGACACAAAAAGTTTCATTAAACTCGGTACTGTTTCTGAACTTTTCCACTATCGACTACTTTTTCCGGCTTATCTTTGTATTATGTTTTATACATTCAAAAATACTATCTTTTCGATTATCTTGTGATAAATCCATGTAATTTTACCTCTCATTTTTTAAAAGAAGATTCGGGTATATTCTTAAATAGAACTTGTTATAATAGTTTTTGATTCATTTGCAAATGTACACGATGCAGCTCGGACCAACTATTCCGTAACTAAAACGGAATTCTCCGTTTTCTACTCTATAGGACAGATATTATGTATATCATGTATCTGTATTTCTGGTATAATAAAATATAATTTAAATTTGAAAATCTTATAATTTGTCCACAGCTATGATACCAAGCCATTAGTGGCTATTAGTTAAAACGTAACAAAATTTTCTGAAACAATTGAATTTTACGAAACGATTTATTATTATATGCATTAAATTTTGAAATGCAAATAAAGTTAAATTTGCAAAAATGAAAGTGTCATAGCATATCAAATAAACAACACCTTTGATCAATCAAGGAATTTTTTCATTTGACGATATAAATGTTATGTAACTGAAATTTGTTTTGTCTAATTGATAAAGGTCGCTCAGATAATAATAAAATTATATGAATTACTTTTTACTTTCGTATACCGACTTAATTTCTATGAGGAAACTGATCGAAATTTATTTAGTTGTTATATTTTTAAATTACGCATGCTACCAACTGCAAAAGGCGTAAAATCGTCGTAATGGGTACCGTATACACATATAAAGAAATTCCCACACTTATCATGGTAGATAATTAGAACAAGCGGACTTAACATCTCACCAATTAAAATAAGTTTATCATTTCTAAATAGAACAAACATATCAACAAATAATAAATTTTCTAATGATTAAAAATAAATTTAGTATATCACAACTACTTTCTATATATTTTGTAGGGGAATTTATAATACTCGAAATCGAAACATACATTTAAACACGAACATTTAAATTATTTTTAGAACCATTTTAAAGAATAAAACAGTGAAAATTATTTTTTTCATACCACAGTTATTCCTTCCCCAAAACCAGGCATTAAGATCGATAAAAACGTATAAACCATGCTACAAGAGTATTATATTCACATGATTCACACCCTATTGTACACGAAATAAACCTCACAGATCATACCATAAGACGCACTCTTTAACATGAATTTAATTTTTACATGTCTGGAATAGTAATTTAAATTATTAATTTATAAATAAAACAGTGGACTAAGCAAAGAAAATTTGGAAGTTATTTCTTCAAAACCTTAATTTTTACAGTTCACTCTAACCAGAACTATCCAATAATGTATGTTATTGCAACATTGGAAACATTACAAGATACTCTTTGATACACCTTTACTTATTTCCCACTATTGGTGCGTTAGCCTAATCATGATAACCTGTAACAAAGAAAATAGCTGTAAAATTTAGTACGCATCTATTATCTTCGGGTTACAGCACGTTGCTTGATTCGAGATACATCAATCTGCGTCTTTTCAAGTTAATGTGACTTAAACCACAAAAAACAAAAGTGAACTTTGAAATAAATTTTGGACTTTGGAAATGACAAGAAGTTATTATTTTACTTCTGCGTTTTCACAACTCATTCTACGCAAGCGTGCAATTTTCGCATACGTACGTTAAAAATTCAAAATTGTTTACATAATTAAAGATACTTGTATCGAAAATTACTCTTTCACGTCGCTTCCACCAAAATTCTCGGAAGACAAGATAGTAGTATTTCAGAATGACAAGAAATTATGATTTGTTATTCTAAAAATTAAACCTTGTCACATACACGTTTACTGTTCAACAAAGGCTAAACATGATGGTTCAATGATGATTTAGGAAATTCATTTTTTTATTTTTCATGAAAAATATAAAGCTTAGCTTGTTTAAAAAAAGAAAAAATTCTGATTATTTGAAAATCATAAACGATAAAATAAACTTATCATTTTATCATACTAATTATATCTATAATTTTCTATGCAAAAATTCCACTGTTACATAAAGACATGTTTATTTATATGCAAATAAATATACAATCGTGGAGAGAGTAGCCATAATCGTACTGCTTACTTTATATGTTCCCGAGTAATTAAATCTTAAATGACGCTCCAATATTATACATAAGGAACCCATTAATCTAAAAAATTTAATTATTTATTTGAAAAAAATTGCACACAAAAATGAATAAAACTCTAAATAATTTGTATGCTTAGTATATAAATTGAAAATTGTGAAAATATTGAAAATTGTGAAAATATTGAAAATTGTGTGGAAAAGTGTAGATCAGTCCTAATTTTCAAAGCCAATCTGGTGTCAGATTTTTGTCCCCTCGTTTAGGCCATCCATAGTTTTTAGGACTAAAGGTTTCCAATACCAATCGGAGAATTGGAAACCACATGAAAAAATGTGGTTTTGGTCTGATTTACAACAATGACAGTTTTTTGACAGCTGACGGAATTATATATATGTGGCTCAAGTCGACTACACCAATTTTTTAAGCTTTTATAAATTTTAATATAACAAAGACAATTAAAAAATTTTACGATGACATGACTGAATGGAATTATCAATTATTTTTAAAACACGATTTTTTTTTTTAAAAAGATGAAAATATAGCTTACAAGAATCAAAAAACCGATACAGGAAAAAAAGTTTAGTAAAAACTAACAGTAATGGAAAATCAATTTTTTAGGAACTCAATATTCAAGATAAAGTAGAAAATTTTCACTTAGGTAAATTGCTATAATGTCGATGGATTCAATTTAGTTATATAAACAATTTTCATTGGAATGGATAACTCATTGCCATATCGACTGCCATCTTCATTCATTGAATTATAATAATCATACTTATACAAGAAAATATTCAAGCATTATAATAAAAAGGCATACAAAATTCCACAAAACTTTATTTTAGTTTATAAAGTATAATGTGTAACAAGAATTTTTCTTTTTATTATTATGCAGACAAAAGTGGAAAAATTTAATTTAAAGAATTTATGGCGTTTTGAAGTTCAGTGGGCCTTACCAGATCCCGGTACTAATAATATTAATATAAAGAATGCTATGCTGTCCATCGTTCATCGTTTGGTACCTTTTTAAAGTTTTCACAGTAAATTTTCAATAAATCACGTTATTTAAAGGTAGCACGATACATGGTCATAAACCAGAGGTTATGCATAGTGATGAGCGAGACCAAGAACAAGATCAAGACGATTGTTATCTTGGCCTTGGCCTTAATTTGGGCCATTTTATCTTGGTACTTTTCTTGCATTTTTAATTTTAGTCTTGGTCTTAATCTTGCAAAAATATGTCTTGGTCTTGTAGAATCGAGTCTTGGTCTTGCAGAGATGAGTCTTGATCTTGAAGAAATAATCTCAGTCTTGGTTAATCGAATCTTGTTTTTGATATTGCAATATTTATAAAATTAATGAATTATCAACATATTACTTAGGTATATAAAATGATGAGAACAGAGAGTCAAAGTCTGTCACTCAAACTAAGTTATATCGAGATTTAGTACATTAGTTCCTATTTTTTCTTTATTTCTCTGGTTTTACTAAAAATTCGAAAGAAAAATTTACTCTGGTATAAAAAAATTACATTGAAAAATTCTCTAGGCGATTCATTAATCATTTTCAACAATAAGTTGGGTAAAAGTCTTGTTATGAATCTTGATCGTCCAGCGTTAGGTCTCGTCTTTGTCTTGATTTTTGGTTGCTTGGTTTTGGTATTGGTCTTGACTCTTATCGAAGTTATAACTATATTGGTCTTGGTCTTGAAAAATTTGCAACACCAAAACCAAGACTGCAAGACTTATTTTGCACATCACTAGTTATGCACTACATACTTGCTCATTTATTATACGAAAATTTTTCCTCTCACCCACCTTAAAATGAAACCTATATATATAGCCTAGTTAAATGTAAATTTGTGCTATTTCCTCCTCCGTAAAGTTATTGCATCAAGTCTTTGTTCAATTAGACACAATCAGAGAGTAATTTGAAGCTACTTAGCAGGTTTGGATAAGAAATAAAAGGACAGTCGTAAACACTGCACTATTTTTTTCAGAACCTCAAATTTTGAAGGAGCTATGAAATGACATGTTGTATATTTTATCCTAACTCGATTTCAATACTTTATTTTTACGAGTAAAGTAAAACAGATGATTATTTATGAATGCGGACGATGTACCAACTAATGCGTTAAAGGATATTGTCCGTTTCATTTACCTCCACGTGATTTTCTGAAAACAACATCCATTGTATTTATTTACAATTTATAAAGTTTAGTATTATATAAATTAACAAGAATAATATACAAACGATTTTGCCAGTTCTCTTCTTGTTAGAGAAAAGATGTTAATTGTATTCAAAACAAAACTATGAACGGGCATTTACCTTCTAAATTGTAAGTTTCACCAATTTTTAAGCATTCTTTTACATTTTACACTAAGCCGGAATTTGAATTACTTACGGAACTGCTCTATGTTATTACTTTTCCACATTATCAATATATAGTCTCGGTGATAAGATCAAAAAGCTTTCTGTAACTATAGGCTGTATGTCAAATTACCTGAAAGCATGGAAAGTTAACTATAGAGCTTCTTAAGTGCTTTGGGATATTCCTTTTTAAATTAAAACACGTTTCTGCTTCGTAAAATAATTTTAAAAATTTTACCTACCGGTTTTAGGCAGTTTAAATTGTATATCGGCTACCGACGTTTAAGCTGTACTCGAAGCTACATTAATTTAGAAAATATATCTAAAACAATAATTTTAGAAGCATGGTCGTTAATTTTATATAACGCTGAAGCCTTGCATTGATGTAAATTGAAATTCGCCATCGCAGGTAAGTTCTAAAAAAGTTGTTCGTTTAGATTCGTAGTAATGATGACCCAAATGTCTATAAAAAAAATTAAAATTAAAATAAAGTATACTTATATAGAATTGTTTAGAAAAACGATACCAATTATCTGTAGTTGAATATCTTTATTTAACGCAGTCAATAAAACAAAGATAGTCAAATTTTAATAACTGGTAATATCTTACTGAACAACACTTTATTAGTATATTAATGAAAATTATATCTTCATTTTTCTTACACGATAAGTACTGTTTGCACATCTGAGCATTGGCGATTCTAAAAATTTAATGTATTAATTTAAGAACCGAATATTTAACCCTATACTTTATGAATTAATTGTAATATTGGTTTAAAAAAGACATACTTCTGGTTTAGTAGTGAACCCAATATGGTTACATCATTTGATCACAAAATTTGTTTGATAACTTTTACTTTAACTTTTGATAACTCACAACTCATTTTTTTAATGAAAAAACATAAATTTTGCATACAGCTTTCCTATGTATTTTGAGATAATCCAATAGAATTTCCTATTTTTGCTATGGATGCCAAATTTGAACGATGGGTATAGGCTTTTACACCTAAAGCTATCTAAAATCTCAAAATATTTTATAGTATTATGAATAAAGTGATAATAAACTTTTTTAAACAGAAAGAAAGGGTCATTTGGATATTTTCTGCATCTTCTTAGAAAATTGCTTAAGATTACGTAGACCCCGCGTGACGAATTATTTGCGTGTTTTAAAGAGGCGCCACATAAAATCGGTTTTTCACGGTGCTGCCATAATAAATTTATTGACTTATAATCATTAATATTCAGACCTTGGTAATTACAAGCTTTAAAGTAGGTATTAAAATTTATATGATATGTTGCTTATGCAAAAACTAATGCAATAATATTTTGTGCAAATACAAAATTTTTAAAAAATTATGGAAAAAGTAGATTTAATTATAATATAATTAATTGTGATGTAACATGAAAAAACATGTGCGAAGCCACATGAGATTAAAATCACGTGTTAATTGCATTAGATATTTATATGTGTATATATGTGTGTAAAATGTTTGAGCGGGTAACAATATGTACATTCAATCCTACCTACCTTGTTGTTGCAATTGGAATGAGATATGAGAGGCACTCATATTTATGTAACAATTTAATTTAATAAATTTTTAAAAATTATGGAATAATTTAATATCATTTGTTTTTTTAAAGTCAAAAGATTCTTTATCGGATTAAGCTGAGTAACATTTGTTTTCCATTTTCGGGAAAAATGTTTTGCTACGATTTTGTCGACCTTACAATATTTATCGAATGTTTTCTATGAGAGAAACTAGTAGCGGAAAGCGATAGTAATAAAGTTCGTTTAGTAATTGTTCCTCTGTATTTTTAACCCCCGAACCAAACAGAGGGGTGTTATTAGTTTGACCGCTATATGTGTCTGTCTGTGCTATCGAAGTGCCTAAACGTATGAACCGATTTGGATATTTTGTTTCGTTTGAAAGCTACTTTAATGGGTAGTGTTCTTAGCTATGTTTCAAGTGCGTTTTTAGGGTTCCCTACCCGGAAAACTAAAAAACAGGCGATAATATTCAAAATCAGTTCAGTTTGGAGAAGGCTCTAAGGAAAAAGGAAATTTAATTGAGAGTGTTCTTAGATACGTTTCAAGTGCGGGTTTAGCGTTCCGTACCCGAAAATTTTCTCGGAAGTTTTTTTAAATTAGCATTATCAAGGTAAAATTAAAGTTTTTTCTTAAATTTGAAAACTATTGCGTTATAGATAATAGTATTAGATAAATTATACAAATATTATAAATGTTAATAGTTATTATTTCTTGGAAGCCAGAAACAAGACAAATGCCCGGGTGAAATTTTTATCATGTTTTTATTTTCTCTTTTATATGTCCGAGAAGAATTTCGTAATTGATATTAAACTGACTTCCCGATGAGCTAGAGACTTGAAATTTGTACCATAGCTCAGAAGTGAGCGACAATGCATTCATATAGCTCTAAAAAACAGAAAAAGATTTTGAAAAATTTTAATGTACCATGTTTTTATAACTGACATATTAATACTTTTAAGATTGGAAACGAAAAACAAGGGGCGTCAGCGTATGCAATACATAACTATACAGTGTAGTGTCTGCAACATGTGCCCCATCTTTTTCATTTTGATAGCTATTTATTGGGACTAAACTTCATATACCTTGATGTATTTCATATACAAGGTATAATAGCTAACACCAGTCGTCCAGTCCTCAAATGGCCAAAGTATGTCATAATTTTTTTATTTACCAAAAAAACGTTTGTTTTTTCTTTCGAAAAAATTTTTTCTTTAATTATTACAAAATATTTTATTGCAATAAATACAAAAATTTCTTCAAAAAAATTAAAAAAAACGTCGATTTTTCATCTAAAAAACTGAAAAGACCCCTTAAACCTGTACACAACCGTTTAACGGTTCTGTTTAAACAACCACAACAGGAGACAATATACACCTTAAACAAACTTTTATTTCAATGTTACGATAGAAGCAGAATAGCATATAAAATCCGATTCGACAGTGTTATATAGAAAAAATAATTAAATTATTAAATTTTATCGGTGTAACTTGATTGACAGACTAAACCACCTATCGTTTTGATCACATTTACTACATGTGTGGTGTTGTGTTGTATAAAATACGTGAATATTTATTAATTAAAGCACCGATTATAATAATTATTATTATTATAATATATATATTGTGTACTCATTACATGTGGCGCTTCAACTACCTGGATGCGATGCCTGTAATGAAACGTGTCATTGTAATTGGTACACATCTATGGAAAAACTACATTATAATACCTACATTCATATTTACATTATTCTGTTTAATAATATTAGACCAAACACAAACCATGAACTCCACCCCTGTGTAAATAGCATCTTCAAATGCAAATTTTCATACAAATGAAATTTACAAAATTTAAAAATCGTCGACAATTTTTCGGTTACGGAACCCTAAACTCGCACTTGAAACATATCTCAAAGCACTCAATGAAATTGAATGCCTTTTTCCTTAAAGCCTTTTATAAACTGGGCCGATTGGGAAGATCATAGCCAATTTTTAGTTTTTTCGGGTACGGAATATTAAATTCGCACTTAAAATATAGCTAAAAACACTCTTCATTAAATTGCCTTTCAAACAAAACCAAAATAAATGATAAAAACCAATTGACTGAGTAAATTGTTGAAATACCATGTATAGACAGTGTTGATTACTCCGCCACATTACACATACATACAACACCCTCTTTTTTAGTTCGGGGGTTAAAAATGCTGATTAAATTCGTTTGTCTTTCATCCAAAATTTTCGTTGGTACAGCCTCTAATTAAAACATCGGCACTCCCGAATGCAAATTTTCATAAAAGACAGATGACATTCGTTTGAAAATTATTTGTCCAGCCTTCAATTTTAAATTATGAGGAAATTAAAATTTACTTCAGCACCCCCAAATGCGAATTTTCACAAATAGTTCTCCCGTTAGCGCGTACATTAGGACAAACATCAACTTCCATTTTCTCCAAAACTTTATAATATACTAGAGAAGGTTGAAAATTTGTGGGTATCTTCAATATTTTCCATTCTATCAAACAGCTAATTTACAAAATCATAAAAAAGTAATTTCACAAGATAACAAAAGAATCAAGTAATCGTAATATTGATGATGGTTGCAGGCAAATATAAATTGACAGCGAGAATGTTTTTAATATTTCATTTTTCTAATTGGCAAAAAATTATATTTTATTCTGATTAGAATTTTTCTATCATCATACAAACTCATTATTAAGTACATTATGCAATATCAATAAGTATCTCATTTAGGTCTTTTAATTTGTAAACATCTAGGCCATTATATCTAACTAGATAATTCCTAATTTCTATATACAAGTAATCCTAGAAATATGTTACGTTATATAAAATGTAATTACAGCTCAGTATGCTAACAGTGTGGTCGGATAAAAATTGTATAATTTTAAATTTCAAAAAAGTGCATAAAATATCAATTTCAATTTTTTTAAACTTTAGGCCTTGGATCATTTTAAAATAAATTCATGTAAATGAACGCCTCTTCGAAGCAAAAAAATCGGGGTAGTTTCATTTTCAAATATACGATCTAATTACACTTCCATACTACAAACCCACAATAAACTGTTAATTTTTGTGAATGTAATCGTGATTTATGAATATGCAGGTTTATTGTAAAGAGACTTAGGTTTACAGGTTTTTTATCTTCAAAACTTGGAATTTCATCTTTGAAGCAGATCCAATATTTCATAATCGATGAAGATAATCTTTAATTTTTTGTTAAATGGCTTTGTGAAAAAGCAAAATTGGCGCTTTGGTGTTGAGAATGCATTGCATATTCATTTTTACATTCACAAAAATTACCAGCTTTGTGTGGTTTGTAGTAACGAAGTGCAAATGAAAAATATTTGCAAAATACCACATTGCAATTTTGCTTTATTATTGTATAAGGGCCACCCATAAAATACGTCACACAAATTTTATGATTTTTGGATCCTCCACTCGTCTTTGTCACATGTGGTCAAATTTATCTCCCCCCCCTTCTCTGATGTGTCGTTATAAACGTACATAGCTTTCGCGTTTTATATTTTAAGTTTTATCGTTAAAGCTTTTGAACCCTCTTCTTGCTTTTTGCCACACAATATCATATTTCGTTGACGCTCTCGTCACTTAATGTGTGACGTAATTTAAGAATGCCCCCTTACCGCCAAAAATACGTTCATTTATAAGACAAAACGTTTAAATAAAAATTCCATAATGTAATAGAAATCATATTGATATCTCTTACCGTTTTGCTTTTATTTCGAATTTAAAATGCAAAAACCAACCTAATCACCCTATAACTTATATCATGAATATTATTATTAAATACTTAAGACTATTAAGTTATATGTTTAAAATTAATTAGAAACGATAAATTGCTTTAAAAAGTTTTAACATAGTAACAATAAGAGGGATTTTTTAGTCCTGCGATACTAACAAGTCTAAACTAAAAGAAATTCTTTAAAAAATCAAAAACTCGACAGCACTAAATTAAATCTGCAAAGAAAGTACAAGTCCGGAGAACAAGTCCAGTATTTTACATGGCGACTTTATCAGTCGGGGTCCATTAAAAGCTCAACCGACTCAGATCTGAGTATTAGAGTTTTAGAATGTCAAGAATCATAAAAAAACGTTTCAAAACATCCTCTCCAGCTTTTCAGGATGATTTAGCAAGCTGGAAAATGATCTAGAATTATTTTTGTACGTACTACATCCATCTGCGTAAGGCAAATAGGAGCTGATTTCATAAGGCATGTGATATATTCTTGCCCGAACTTGTCCGAAAAAAAACTTTCAGCTATAGATTGTTTAAAAAGAGCTATTTTATCAAATAGATATATTTTTACCAATGCTTCCACGAAATTTCAAAGTTCTAAATCGCTTTACATCATTAAGCCATACGACGGGTCTCAATAATCGCATAGGAGTAAAAGTTAAATTGAATAAGTCAGCCAATAGGCATAAATATAATATTCTTTCTTCCTAGATAAAAAATTTTTGTGTTTTAAAACATTTCTAATTTTATTTTAAATTTAAAATCAGATACGGCCTCGTAACGAATTTCAGAGCTTCTCATAGTCAAAACAAAATTTTGAAACAAAATATAAAAAAAAACGTCGGTCGTTATAAATTGCTTTATTTAAAATAAACTTAATAATGTCATTGATTTTCAAATTACTGGCATATAACATCCTTACTAATATTATAAATACGAAAGTAACTCTATCTGTCTGACTGTTTGAACCGAGCGAAACAATTTTCATGAAATTTTCTATTTTGTTTCTTCTTTAAATCAACCCATAAAGGAATGAAATGGGATGAAAAAAGCTTGTTTTAAAGAATTTATTTGCTTACATTTATAAACTTGAAATTATTGAACTAAACTTGAAATTAATTAAATTATATGTATATTTTCGTATTAACCTATTATTATGTTTTGAAAGGTAGATAGCATAAATCTAAAAAATCCCTATAGCAAGGAATGCGAAATTTGTGGTCGAACAAAAATATTAAGAATTAGGAAGAGTAGTTAGGGACCATCCACTAATTACGGCACACGTTAGGGGGGGGGGGGAGCGAGTTCAACCAAATGTGACATTGTGTGACAAGGGGTACTGTGGTCAAAAGCTTTGTGACGTGGTCAAATACTGTGTATTTATAAAGATCCAGATGTTGAAGGGCAGAAGGTAACCTTTATTTATTGTTTATTGAAAATTTTTGTATATCCAATCTTTGTAATAATATCTAAAATTATTTTTGAAGAAAACTGAAATCGTTTAACGAAGCCGCCGAGTAACGGCTAGTGAGACATATAAAAACAAACCTTGATAGTAACACTTTGTATCAAAAAATAAATTTAATAAACAAATTAAAAAGATATTTTACACATTTTTTTGTAAATATTTTATTTGAAACAATGTCATCACAATACTGAAATCATAAATGTTATTCATTTTGGCAACAACAAATTGGCTCTTGCTATAGTAGTAATTATTTGCAAGGACGCGCGATTAATAAATAAACAATAAAATAATTATATTTATTTATAAAAATTAAGATTGAGATCTAATCTTAAATAAAAACAATTTAAAAATGCGTCCAAGAAGAGATAAATTTATCAAATGACTACTTTTTATTAAATGCAAAAACCATCATTTTTTCTTCTTTAATTATTTTCAATCGGAATGATTAATGTTTTGGCGCGAAACTCTAATTCTTTTTCTAAAATACAAGTAGTCGTAGTTGGTTAATCCTTAACCAATTCCGCCCGCGGTATACTTAGGATAGCGAGTTCGATTCCCGCCGTCGCAACAAAATTAATTTTATGTGATGGGCCAGTGTAGTGCATGGTATATGCATGAAGGAGGTGCACTCAGCCTCTGAAATTTACGAGCTAATAAATGAAATTATCAGCGGAAAGGTGGTAAAACACATATATGGTATCACTATAGCCTAAGTGTATCCTTCGTGGCCAATATAACTTAACCTAACATATTCCTCATTATCACATAATAATATTCCATTAGGACCTTAATCCATATTTCAATTGAATACAAACTGCAGATTTTTTTAAAACCACTCAGGAAAATACCTTCAATTATTTTTACCCCCGAAATAAAAAAGGGATGTTATAATTTTGACCGCTATGTGCGTGTCTGTCTGGCTGTCTGTGGCATCGTAACGCCTAAATGAATGAATATATTTTGATTTATTTTGTTTCATTTGAAAGGTAATTTAATGGAGAATGTTTTTAGCTATATTTCAAGTATGAGCTTATGGTTCCGCCCCCGAAAAAAACGAAAAAATTGGCGATGAACTTCAAAATTGGCTGAGTTTGGAAAAGGCTTTGAGGAAAGACCTAATTTAATGAAGAGTATTCTTAGATACGTTTCAAGTGCAAGTTTAAAAAATGTATCGGGGGCTTTTTTAATTTTTATAAATTTCACTTGTAGTGTGCTTCAGTCACAAACATCTAAACCTACAATTACCTAAACATCAAAATATCCAATCATAACACCAACAAATTACATTTAAAATATTACTTTACATTTAAAATATTAGTAGGATTATCAAAATTATACCCTTTAAAGGTATTGTTTTTAATTATAAAATACTTCGCAAATATTTTTAATTAAAAAATGCATATTGCCAATTTTTTATTAAATCCCAATTGAAATTGAATTGCTAGTGCTATATTATAAATAAAATGATGAAATTCACAGTTTTGTAACTTATAATATTTGCAAAACACTTTTAATAAATTAATACTTTTGTATGCAAATAAATATAAATAAATAATAATATGATGTTGCTGGTTTTGTAATGTATAAATTAATGAAATGTTATATAATAGGGTAAGATGCAGTACCTAGAGTACAATGTTCCTTGAATTACTCATAAATTTCTTGATGGATATTGCTCTTTACTGGTCAGCAATCGTATTGAAATTTTGGTTTTTAAAACTGGTGATCAATGTTGTTTTGTTTTCGAATAAACTAGAATATTTTTTTTTCTTTTTTGTGAAAAAGGAAAGTAAATACCTCAAAAAATGTACCTCGAGTCTAACAACTTAATGTACCACATATAACATAATATGTATGCACTCTATTTTATTCTTGTCTTTTATGGGTTACCATGTATAGCTAAACGAAGCGTAAGTGGACAGAAAAAAGTCTCATTCAACACGAGTTATAAAAACAAGCCAAGGGTAGGGTCTGGTGCGATCCTTGAAGTCCACACAAATAACTTCCCAGTATTATAAATAGTTATAAACAATTTAAACAAAATTAAATTAAATTAAATAAAAACCTGACCGAATCGAACCCGAATCGAATATTATGAAATTCTTTCCGGATCATAATACCGTTAATATACTTTCGTTCGATACCTCAACGAAGTCGATAACATTTTTTGTTCGCGCGATATCGATCAGGAATATTTTTTTTTTTAATCGCCTGACTCTTAAATAGCATATTTGTGTTTATACGTTTCGATCGACGAAGGTGGTATCATTTTTTGTTCCGCTATATCGATGACGAAAAAAAGGACCATGTTCGCACACACACACATACATCTTCTCCAAAATGGTGTTAAAATCTTTTCCTAACTGTGAAACGTAAAGATATGTAGAAAATATCGATTTCGAAAATCGGGCCCACTACAATAACTTCCTATGATTGAAAATTAAAAAGCATTTAAAGCGGTTAAGGTTGCTAGACGCTCAGATACACTGGATGTCGGTGAGAGAAATGTGTAGAGTTTTCAATATTTTAATCACATAAATTCTGTGATTCTAGAGTGAACTTAAATTAAGGTTTCTGCCATAGTAAATTATGATATTGTACCATGGAACACACATCATGCACCATGGATCACACGATTTCTCGGTAGTTGTTTAGTAATTTAAAAAAAAAAATAGCATATGGGAGTAATAAGGAGCAGCTATTTCCAAAGTTATAAATTAATGTATGATTTAAAAAAAAAAAAAAAACATAAATGTAAATTTGGTATCATGGTACTACACCCTCCCTCATATTTTGATAAAAGTATATACGTACCTATATACTATATTATATTCAATATTAAATTAATATAATCAAATATCAAAATAAGTAATTATTTGATGTAATGTCAAAGATTGCTAAATATCTAAGAGATTCAATCATTCACTCTGTTAATAGGGCCAGGACCAGACGTATTATTTGACAGTCAATTCAGATTTGTTGGAAATTCAAAAGACTGTCGTCAAGGTTTTCTTTTATAACTTTTTTCTCTACGTAAATGTTCATAATCAGGGACTTCTAGGCTTGAAAAATTTCCAGCTTCTTGGCAAATTTAAATTTGATGAAAAGTAATTGAATAAATATGAAAAGTTTTTTGATGTTCGATATCTTCAAAATTTCAATTGTCAATCTGTCAGACGACGGGCAGGCTGAATGCCAGAGTTAAAACTGATCACACAAATAAAAATTTTAATGTCCCCATAATAATAAATCCTCGGTTATAAAAATTTTCTTAGTGTAAAAAGTTATCAGACAGGATGGTTTTTTAATCAATAAGTGCTTCAATATTTCTCAAGTTTTAAGCTTTAAAATCATACAAAAATTAAGCACTGTGCCAAATAGTGAAAAACTTCTTTTGGTAAAATTACACTGACTTTGATAGTTAATTTCTCCTAAACAGTTCAGAGAATCGATATGAATTTTTCACAAAAGCCGTAATTGATAAATAAAATTTCAAATTTATAGGATCATTTTCATTTTTTTTTTTTGGTCTCGAAATACATTAAGATAAAATGAAAAAATTTGTAAAAGCTGCTGAGTCACTTTACCTGAAAGTACATTTAGGTATTGATTATTTTTTGCGCTGGATAGTGCCACAATTCATTATGAGTCAAGCAGTGAAACTAATTTAAAAACCGGCTATCAAAAAAATGAGCAGAAAAGTAAAAAATAAGTTTATTACTTTTATCAATAACTGGCTTCTGGACGATTCGACTCAAATGACGCCAATGCTTTGCTTTGATTGCTGGATAGGGATATGGTAAATATGGTGATTTGAATGTAGTGAATCCGATAAAAGACTTTAAAGTTAATAGGTGCGACAACTGCTACTCTCCTTTTAGGGTTCTATGGGTTATAGGGTGAATAAAATGATTGAAAAAAAGAACTATTCAAAAAAATTTAATGCTCACATAATAATAGTTACAATTTGTCTTTATTACAATTTGAATATTTTGTTTAAACTATTACATTTGGACAACTAAGTAAAAATAATAATAAAAATTTATTTTTATAAATTTATTTTATTAATAATTAATAACTTTTTTTATTTAATATGAAAACTAAATAAAAGGATTTCATAATCTACCTTTTTAAAATATTGTTTCTATACTTTTGAGTTTAACAAGTGTGTGATATATATTTTTCTTCGATTTTTTCGTCTTTTTTTAATAATATTATGACTAATTAATATTTTTTATAACATTTATTTTTCATAATAAACTACGTAGTTATAAACAAGGAAGGCTTCTCTAAAAAAATTCAGCTGAAATTAGTTTCAAATTATTATTTTTATTACACAATTTGAAATTAATTTCGAATTATTGTAAATTCATTTTTATCGTCAACATAAAAGTGATTAATAATTTCCAGATTTTGTGAATCAAATAAATACCGGTATAATCAAATATCGCATTAAATGTTACTAAATTTATTGTTTGAATTTTGAATTTTGTGGAACTGGTTTCTACAAAAGAAATCATTTAAAATATCATAAATTCAAGAAATTCATTCTATCAATTAATTTAACATCGAGCATAGATTTTTCGAGACAACGCCATATGAAATTGTATTTTGTAGCGTCTATTTTTATTTGAGCTCATCGATTGTACATAGGTTAAATGGTATGGAAGCCTGAATGGCTCACAGTCAATTTATGAGAAAGTGGCGCTACACTAGCTTATTTTTTAAATGTTTACTACCCACAAGTATAAAACCAACTTTTAAAAAGCCAGTTTTACTTTCAACTTTCAACAAGTGCACTTGTGACTTGTGGCATTATGGAAACGAACCCTAGTTTTGAAGATGTCGGTATTTTGTCATGTGCAGATTTCTAATTATAACGTCAAAATAAACATTTAGTAATACTTTTAAAGGTTAGAAATTAGAAATGCGCAGTTGCAAAAGAAAAACATCAACAATTAAAGCATTATATTTTTTTAAATAATACTAAAGAAAATGTTGAACTAAGTACATGAGATAAATTGTAAACATTATCATATTATTATTAAATCCGGACATATAATTATTAATAATTCCAGACAGTTTCGGTAGTGTCTAATTAAAGGATCGTCATCACCGACTGACATCTTCAAAAAGGTTTGTTTCCATAATGCCCCGAGTCACAAGTGCACTTGTTGAAAGTGAACTAGTGGTTTTTTAAAATCGGTTTTATACTTTTGCGTAGTACACATTTTTAGAAATAAGCTAGTGTAGCGCCACTTTCTCACAAGTTGACAGTGAACCATTCAGGCTTCCGTAAAATGGCTTAACTTATGAAAATCAATCAGCAACGATCTTAACATTTCTGAATACTTTTATGGCTCCCGTAAAATATTTATTGAAAATATTAAAATACTACCATACGCCTGATTAGTTGATATTTAATGTTAAAGGAAGTTGTCTAGAAAACAACTGAATTTGTTGCGCGGTGATGTTTTTACAAAATTCACTTTTAACCAGATCTTTGAAATTAAAGGCTAAAAATTCTATAAATTTGTAAATTTAATGTTGCTTAACAATTGTATACTTTTTAACGTTCTTAAATATTTTACAAAACAAATATTTTACTATGGTACGGGATTTTATTTAATTGATTGTAACATTTTTATGTTTGTCTTTTAATTTTCTTGTGTTATATAAAATTAAAAATGATAAGGACATTCATGTTACATAACCGTTACATTTTTGTTACTTCACCGTATCTTTAAATCTTGTGGTAGGACTTGGAAGGACTTAATATAGGCTGAGGTGAGAGTTTTTAATGATTAATTTATAACATTTAACATTGAAAAATATTATGATATTTAGCAACAATTTTCTTTTTGATCAACAATTATTTTTATTTTGTTTTGTTTGTTTGTATAAATGATATAATATTCGATTATATAATTTTTATATGTGTTTGTAGGTATATGAAATATTATGAATATCATCTAAGGCATTGCCAAAAAGGCTCCGATATATATCGGTATGGTTATGAGCACATATTAACATTTATATAAAAAAATATAAAAATTATTCTAAAATTTGTAAACATACTCAATAGGTAGGATATATTATACTTATTTCGTCACAAACATGGCACACTATGCCTATAAAATCAGTGAGTATTATTTAGAAATTTATTTCCTTTAATTAATTTATAATATTCATGAATTTTTTTTGTATTATATTTATTAATTATATTCATATTACTTAATTATACATAGTTTTTAGAAAAGTTTTCTTGGAAAATTTCAATATTATTTATGATAAAGAATTGAAATAAAATATAAAAATTGAATATTATTATTTATTCAACAATTTAGTTCCCATTGTTTTCATAAAAATACTATTTGAAGCATAAAAGAGGAATTTTTTTTAGTATTGGATGGTAAAAATTTCATATTTCTATTAGCCATCGGCTAAAATGACATCGATTAGGACCTCACCTTATAATTTTTTTTTGAAAATTATTAAAATTATGCATAGTGAAATTTTTTTTCCTCATTGTATCTATTATAGTTATTGACACCAAATTTGCTTTCTAAATACAAATTTCAGATTATGTAGTCCTTTATTTTTATTTTCACATACGAATATTTCTTTTCGATAGTAAGAAAAGCCGAATTCCAGAATGTTGAAACATACGTTTGCTAACAATTCTTTAAAGTCAAAAGATTAAAATTTCAATAAAAATTGAGCACGGAAATCGGTTCATGCAAGCTGTATGCAAAAACACATACATACAAACACAATACAGGCTGTCTTTTTAACTTGACATATATTTCAAACTCTATACCGGCATAATCTATAGGTACCAGTATCCCATTCTATCTAAGTTTTCAGGTTCAATTAAAACCTCACTCGGATTCATAACTGACAAACATTAGATTAACGCTTTAAATTAGAAAGTTGTTTTTTATAAATACGCAAACATTTTTTGTTTGAAACACTTTTTTGTAGATCGAATAGTTTAAACAGTAATTGATAGCAAAAATCTAGCTTTTTGCGTTTGCTCATTCAATTTGAACAAAAATGGTCATTATAGAGAAACAAACCACTTTTATTGGATTTATTGGAAAATTTTTTCGAAGAGAGCCTTGATTTCGCAGAAACAATTATACGAAATAACAATTTTGATACGAAAAAAGAATATAGAGTAAAAACTTTTCTTTCCGTTTTTGCCTAAACTGTACGGTTTGCGGAAAAAATGTTTGGAACAAAAAAATGTTACTTTTTTAATCAATAACAGTTTTGTAACTTAAAATGTTCATCTATCGATTACTACTTATGGAGTAGAGTGATCTTGAAAAACTAGGACAAGTTTAATATCTGCGTAAAATGTACGCCTACACACCCAACATTTTTCGCTTAAAACATTTTACCGATAAAAGTTATTTTTCGAGTTTTAAGCGTATGACAACTTAAAAAAGCTACTTGTTTATTAATCTAGTTGTTCTTTTGTTCGTGTAAAATTTAGCGGAATTCAAATTGAATAATTCTTTCGTGTTTATTTTAAGATGTAGGTATGCTAAAATAAATTTCAGCTTGATCGGAGAAGTAAAATTCAAACCGGTCTTACAAACTTATTTATAAACATTGTAAGTAAACACAATTATATAAATGGCGACTCTTTTTTTAAAAAAAAAGCTATTTTTTTTAAATATGAAGTATGGGTTTGTTTTTCTCAGTAATTTACTTTATTTTTTGGATAGGTATTCAGTTTTAATAAAAGCTAGAAAAAACTTTTCGTGAATGAAAATACTCTCCCCTTTTGGAAGAAACTTTAAAAACCGTTGATGCAGCCTATTTTCCGTCGAGTAATAATAGCCTGGTATTTACACAGTCAAATAAATTATATCAAATTTTTAAGGAATCGAATAATTTCCAAAACCTTTTATGGAACCACACTTCAAATAGTACTCTTTCAAAAAATAGATTTCAAAATGAAATTTAATGTTACAAATTTCAGAATAATTCCAACATACAAATAGCTGCTGGCATTTCCTATGATAAGACATAAAAACACATTCTCCATTTCTCAGAGTTATTTTTTGTCTTTTTAATTATTTTAAGTTTTAACACCACACTACACTTACATACACAGCGTGCACAGCTTTATGGATAATTATCTTTATATTTCAAAAAATTAAAAATTTGAGGCACTAAAATAGCACTTTTGTCTTGAAAATAAAAATTTTTGAATTTTCTTGTAATAACAATTCGTTTTGTTTTGATAGCATTTTTAGTTTTTTTGCTACACCTAAAATATATTTGGTGATTTTTAATTAGTGCAAAATGTTAACCATGGTTTTTTGTTTCAAATCATTTTCAAAAAGCATAAAATCGCAAAATATTTACGTATAGAAAAAAATTTTTAGTTTTTTGAACACATGTTCTTAAAGCTCATTAATATATTCATTTCACATGTGATGATTTATTCTGATTTTGGCAACAAAGCTTTTAATAATTTTTTTTTGTTTTTGGCCACATTCTTATACAAATCGACAATAAGCAATTATTTAAATATACTTTATTTTTTTCATTATACTATTTTTTTTTATATTACTTTTTATTCAGACTATTTTCTGTACTAATGAAATATTTTTCCTATATTGGAAATGATATTGTTTTTGAATATTATGAATCTTTAAAATGACACAAATAAAAAAAGAAATTTGAAATTTTTATATCTAAACAAAATTTCTATCAATACATACAACAATACAACAGTACTTGGTTTTAATTTTTTTTTCTTTTGATAAAATTGTATAAAATGAAAAATTTACCCTATCAAAATTATGTTTTTTTCTTTAAAATCGCATCAAAAATGTTTGTACCATTATCAAATCAAAAATTTCAATATAAAATTTAAGCCTTCAGAATGGTTGCGTAGAGAAATTCTCTCACACATAGTTTAAAAAGTTTTTTTTTTTTTTTTTTTTTAAATTTTAAATGGACTGATTGTTAAATGGACATTCACAAAATTTCATACTTTACAGAATAGTGAAATAACAACTCAAAATTTATTTAAAAAAATGTATTTACATCTGTCGATTTATTAAAGTCGGTTTAAAAATACCGCAATTGGGATGGCTTCTTTATACTCCGTTGATACACTGAGTTTTCAATGACAGATGATAGATACATAAAATGTGATAACTAAATATTATTATTATAATAAGTGGCATCTATTTTATAAGTGGCATTATTATTTTTATAAGTGGTGAGTAAATTTAATATACTATTCTTTCATATTAATTAATGTTCACGTGTAAATATATGTAACCTAAAAGTTGACGTTTGCGCAAAAGCGTGAGACTTTCTCTCATCACATGAGTAATAATTGTGGTGCGAAAGACGACCAGTCTCAAGGAGGGTAAAACATTTCTTTGTTTATGAAATTTAATTTAATGGTTACCAATTTAATTTTTAAATCTCGTAATTTTTCTATAAAAAATTAATTTAGCATAAGATATTTGTTTATTCGATTAGCTAAGAATTTCTGGTGTATTTTAGTCTACTACCTGACTGTTAAACAATTTATTTTTTTCGATTTTTATTTTCACACACATACTTCTAGAAATTGGTGTTAATGACTTAAAACGTAATGAAACGTAAATCGGACCTATTACAATAACTTCTAACATTGGGAAGTAAAAAAATAATATAAATAATAGAAAATTAAAACAATATTTTGGATATTTTTTTATTAAGAATATAAAATAGGGTACATTTTTACTAGAAGATAAAATAAAAAATAAAAAAAAGTTTAATTTCTGTCAGTTAAAAAAAATAGTTCAAGAAATTTAACCAAGCTACAAAATTGTTTTATCGTAATAATCATTTCTCGCTGATTTACGTTTCGCATTTTATTAATTTTATAGAGTGTGAGAATGATTGTTACAAATAAAATATTAGAAATTTAAATCGGAATGAATAGGCATAGGTTTTATGGATCAATTTTAATTATCAATCATTCTGACTGATAATTAAAATTATTTTTGCCGATTTATTTTCTTCATTCTGATTAAAAAATTTAAAGAGGTTGGAATTGAAAATTATTCATTCTGCGATCCATCCCGATTAAATTCTGATGCATTTAAATAAGATATCAATCGGACTTGTTTACTTTCGTTGTGAAAGAACAACTAAAAGATATCTCGGGATGTGTGTGCAATGATAAAACTTGAGAAGCATTGGTGCTGAAAAAGAAGAGGATTATCACGTCACTTCTTTCCACAAATGAATTTTGGGCTTCTATCCGGTGAATTACAAACGTCGTTTATTCGGGTGTCAACTGCATGCAGTCGATTTCAGTTCTGCAGATATCTCTGAAGTCTGATAGAAAAATAAAGACTAGTCCTTAAACTTAAACGGACTGAATAATGGATATATCAAAGACTAACCAAACCTAGAATTTCTTCTTCGTTCTTCCTCAATTCATATTTGGAGAAGTTTTTTTTCAATTATCGTTTTGTATTAATAGAAATTTTTTATTGGATTTAGCAGTAAGAATGCCGGAACTATACAATGTTATATTAGCATTATTGTAATTCTGGAATCTGGAGTTTCATGTATTTTAAGAATTTGTAAGTTAAAATATTCACTCAACTAGAGGGAATTCCATTGTCTAAAATACTTGGTTTCGATAATAACCTTATTAATTTTAAATAGTGCCATCTGATAAACAGAAGTCAAGAAAAGAGACCACGATCGCAGACAATCTGCGACTTTCAATCTATATGGCAATCGAAAGAAAATGGGACAGGTGTCGACCTCAAACTCAGTGTATGAGGCGACCATATTTTTACTTTCATTGCACGGTCTGGAAATTAAAAATAAATGCGGATAATGTTTACAGTAGTTCATTAAATCGCATATCTTTTTCATATACTCCGTCATAATTCCGAAATTCTTATTTGTAAACCGTTCTACCGAGAACAATATCAAAATAATGATCACATATCTATACAAGGTGTCTAGAAGTATGGACACAGCTGAACAATTGATCAGGCTATTGAGTTGTAAACTTGTATACAAATTGTGGGAAAATTACGAGATATTATATAAAACCCCGGATTTAACTTTGAATAGCTAATTCCAAGGTGAATATATAATATGAAACTCATTTAAAACAGTTTTTCCTACACTTATGTTTTCCTTTTACAAATATGATACAACATTTTTAGAGGCTTGATAAAAGAAATATTTAGAGGTTTGTGCTATATTTAGAGGTTACTTTTCTGTGCTAGGCTGACGATTTGTTAAGCTGTATCCACTTTTTTTTAGAAAAGCGTGTACATATACATTTAGGGATAATGACAGTAAAAAAGCAATAATTAATATGAATTTATAAGAAAAATACCTAAAACCTAACCCTGTTGTCCTGTGAGCATAATTTATTTTAAATTCTAAATCTTATGACAGGCGTTTATTTTTATTTATTTGTATTTAAGAAAAGTGATATTTTATTCGTATTTTTTTCTCGAATAAAATAATAATATATTTGCTAAATATTATTATTTATAGCTTTAACCAAAAAATAGACTATATATAAACATAAAAACAATAATAATATAACAATAAGTACCTAATATTTATGTTTGTTTAAAAAAAATTGAGTGTTAAGAGTTGCCAACTATACGATCTTGAACCAGAGTTTCCGGTTTTGGAGTTCCAGATTTATGCGAAAAAAATTTTTTGTTCTTTCCGGATAAAAAGCTAATATCTTTTATTATTATCAAAAAACTGAACGCCCCAATCCGATTAAATTAATGTTTGAAAAAATCCAAACCGGTCCTTTTTAAAACTGAAGCAATGAAAACAATGTAAAACTTTTATGTCTCCCAAATTCTTAAATAATCATCATCTTTCAACAAAATTTCGGAATTTCTTTCGAAAAAGTTTGGGCATAAAAATATAACTCTCTAATTTTGTTAAGGATATTAAGAAACATTATTTTATTATTTTGATTGATTTTAAAATTTCATTTTTAACATTGTTTTCAACCATGAGAACGACCGTTTTTACGTTTTTACAAACATTAAAATATTTAACTCGTAAATGGACAATTTAATCAAAAAGGATAGGAGATTTTTCGTACGGAAAATATTATAATAATAAATCATAAATAGAAAATCCTCAAATCTCCTGAATAAAAATTTTTTTAAACCAGAGACTCTGATATTGAGAATTGTTTAGTTGGCAATCCTAAGTTTATGTAATCATCTGGATACCATTTTTATCTTACTTTGTGTTTACATAGAGAGGCAGAGCCAGCTTCTCTTCACTTATTGCTAAAATTGTTGCTACCTAGCAGAAACTGTGAAGATCAAATATTCAAGCATAAAAAAAATTTTTGGAAAATTCTAAATATTCCTAGAATTGATACAAATATCAAGGATTGTTTGTTTTTGTTTTTCCTAATTTAAAAAAAAAATCTAAGTCAACCTTTAAATTCAAATCGATTAATACGTAAAGAAATAGCAAGTAGAAAATTTGATAATTTACGCGAATCTATCAAATCTCAACAAAAATTTTGTTTGCCATTTTTCATCATATCATTTGTACCACGAATGAATTGAAATTTGATTGATCTTCAAGCGAAATAAAAATAAAAACTTGTTGTTGGGATCAATCTCTGTATAAATACTATCAAAGATAATAAATGAGAACTCTAGGATATTTCGAAATTAATTTTGATTTTTGCCCGCAGAATTTGCAGTCCGCCACCAAATTAGCAACGAGTAACATACACAATAAAAGTAATTACGATTAGCTAATTCATACTAATGATGACTACTTGGTAGTCGAAATATGTATTTATATAATACAAAAAATTGATCTAAGAATTTGGGGCAAAAATCGATATTTATATATCAATCTCTGTCCAAAAACAATATACACAGGGGAAGAAGATATAAGGATAAGTTTAGTATCCAGATTATACACACTCTTAATAATCTCTAATGTTTCTATTTTGTTTATTTAAGCGAACATAAAAACCCTACATTTTTATTGTTCGTTTTTTTTTTTGTGATGTCTTGTTATTTTATTTTCTTTGACATTTCAACTCCTAGACTACTTAACTTAATAATTAGAAGACATAATTGCAAACTTAATTTGTTTAATTTTATTCAGTTACGATTGTTATTTTGTGATAACATACCGTGGTTTTTTCTCGTACAATAGTTTTTGTTTTGTTTATTATTGGCGGACCACTTAATTAAATACATATTAAGGCAAATTTATTAATTCACTTAAAATATTTCATGTTGTAAAAGTGTTTGTTTTAATTATTTTATACAACCAATATTGAACCAACGCAGAATATGATACTTGTTTTTAGTTTGGTAAATTTATACATACTTAAGATGACAGAAGAGTTAATGTTCTGATAAAGCTCATGTATAGGAAAGTCTGATCACGCTCAATAACCCACTTGAAGTAAGAAACAGTGTTTTTGTCTTTTTCTCTCCAAAGTTTTCCTCTTTACGGGAAACATATTGAAAACGTTCATATCTGCCAGGAAACTTGGATATTTACAACATTTTGCATTAATAAGGCCAAAAATTATGATGATGCATGTATCTAACAAATTACTTCTAATGGTTTTACCATTTTGATAAAAGGGTAACGAACGTTAATCACATACTGAGCGCCATGTTTCTTTCATTGGCACCACTTTTTTTTTTGCAAAAGAAAGTTCAGGGACTACCCTTGATAAATAAATAATGTTACACGGAAACGATTTTATAACAGTTACTAGAAAACGTTATGTTTAACTGTTTAGTTAGCTTTTCATTTATTAAATACTTTTGTTTGAAAATTGTTTACCTCACAATCCAACTTCAAACTATATGAATTGTTAAGTTTTGAATGTAGGAAATCCATTTTAGATTTTCTAATAAAATAAATCATAAACGTGCTGTATGAAACCTGTTGAAATATTTGGAAAAATGCATACCTTTGAAAAAAAACCAAATCTGTTATACATTTAGCAGTCTCAAAGAGACACTAACTGCGATTCTTTCCTTCTTACAATAATAATTTGTAATCAATCATGAAAGACTATTTTCTGTCTAAAACCATTTTGTTCGGTTAATCTTTTTCATTCTTATGAAGTAAACTTTGAGGGAAATATAAATATTGATACCTTTCTCCTGGTGTCAATTGCGGTTTTTCTTCAATTTAACATCCTGTATATGTTCAATCTAATGATTACACAGGTTTGCAACTAAAAACTGCACAGGATTTTTAGCTGCTTGTTATAGATTTTTGCTGATTAAAACTGTTATACATATTAGAAAACTTCTATACCGTTCGGTTTTCTTTCATTTAAAAAATCGAAAACTCGAAACTGATTCAAGAGGGAATCTCCTAGTCTTGCGTAAACTCGTGGAATTCGGGGGATAATACATTGGATGATGATTCAAGAGTCAATCTCGCAGTCTTGGAAATTGACAGTTGATCATATCCCAACAAATTAACGATACCTGATTAGTTTATGAGGAGTATCAAAAAGACAATGTTTCAATAACAAAAAGGGTAAACTTGTTTCAAAAACAAAATAGGTTGTGAGTCAGTATCATTCCTACTAACCCCTTCAATTAATCGAATTTTCGATTTTTGGCTTTTTTAAATTAGTTTTGCAAGAAACTCTGGTGTGATATAAGGAAATGGATATTATGTAGCTGAAAGTACTTTTCTCGCTAAGGAAGAAGAATTTTTCATTCTAAAATTAATACTAATAATAATTAATATTTTTTACTTGCCATCTCCACTGTATAATATTGTAAATTTCAAGAGACACCAATTTTTAAATAAAAATATTTGTTATTTGTTTATTAGACATTTCTTCAAATTAATTATAAATTCTTCAAATTTTATGATTTTATATCATAAGATTCAAGGTCAAAATACATATAAAATTAAGTGGTTAACCCTGTAATAAATTTGAATTCAAATTCAATTTTTTATCATCATAGAGAGTTAATATTTAAACCAAAAGAAAAAATATTAAATGATAGATGAAAAATTTGATAAATGATTAAAAAGTGCAAATAAGAAATTAACAGTACAAGAAATAAAGGAAAATGTCAATCAGAGCTCAAACATTTTAGGGATTCACTGAATATTTGGAAATAGTTTCTTAAAAGGGTATCAAAATTGCTGTCACTGGAAAATTGAAAAAAAAATCAAGTTTCCATAAATAAGTTGGAAGCTTTATATGAAATGAATTTAAAAAGTGGCTGGCGTGATTAAACAGATTTTACTTTTTTATACAGCTTGCCAGCGGAGCCTATAAAAGAGCCAAGTAAACAATTTTATTTTTGCCATAGTTTTATGAATAGTTTCATACTACTATTATGAATATATATCTGATATCGGTACTAAAGCTCATTTCGACGACATTTTTACGAACATTAAAGTTCTTTTGAGTTTTCACCAAATAATATACTGTTTTTCCATTATTAAAGTTTGAATGAATCTACCTTAGTTTTCGACCAGTAAAATGCAAAATCAATTCAAATTATTTTATGAGCTGCATTGTGATTACGCACTTCTGCTCCCGATTAGAGGGACTGTTTTTAATTTTTTTGGGATTTTTCGTATATTCGTTCATAAATAAAAAAGTACTTCGTAAAATATCATAGCCTAGTCAGTTCTTTAGATAGAAAATTTTATGGAAATTCGAAGAACAAGTATTAAGTCAGCTATATTTTTTGTATGAAACTTTAACATTTAATATATTGTTTCCAAGTTGTTTATGGTTAACTAAGATGCTTTTTTTATTTTCCACATCTCCTACGTGGCAGCAGCTTTGAAATGTCATTGCAGAAAATGACCAATATTCAGCGAATCCTTAAAACCTCTGTATTGCTTCTACTATGAAAGAAACCAAATAAAAAAACAACAAATAAAAAAAAAATCTACGTATATTTTAACTTAAATATATTTTTGCAATATATTACAATAAATTCAAAAAAAAAAGGAAAATCAAAATAAATTTATTTATATAAGCAAAAAAAATTTTTTCTTAAAAATTAAAATTGCACCAATGAACATAAAGTTTTTTGTTTGATAAATAAATACAACAGGATCGACAAAATCCGATCTGTTTATGTGCTTGATTCTCGCCCCTTTTTCATCCAATAAAACTTTATAATTAAAAATTGACACAAGTGTACTTGGGGAGTGCTTTTGGGCCCATAAATTTTAACTTTTAATCACCTGCATCTAAATTTTCATGTAACTGGTCATCTGAGAAATTATTATCGAGTTAAATTGAGTTATATTCTCTGTAGTACTCAATTTAAACAATTAAAATTAAAGTAATTAAAAAATTTGTAAAGATATAATAATTTTTAATTTTTACGATAGAAATTTTATTTTTCTTAAAGATACTCGATTTACCAAACTAAACGTTTGTGAATTGAGTATATAAATAAAAATGGGGGGCACTTTTCTGGCAGCTTTTTTGGAATTGAAGATTTGCACGTCTTATAATAGCGACAAGCATCCTTTTATTCGATCAAGGATAATATGGTGATACAATATGTGTATAATATAATTTTTTATTTTTAAACAATCTTTGTTTAAACATTTACTTCATTAAAACCAAAGTACACTGCAATATCGGCAGGAATTGAGCCTTTTGGTTTTTACAGCAGCTGTTATTCTATACCACAAATGAAAATAAATGGTAGTTAATTTCGAAATCGATACTCAAGCAACTCTATTATTCGAATAGTAAAATGAAAACTTTTGTCAACAGTGTCATTTTAGAGAATAATTCATTAAATGCTTATTCACTGCACTTAATCAATTAACTGAAGTTTCAGAAATTATGAAATATCATAGACATGATTTGAGTAATTAAAAGTTAAGTGGGTCACATCAAAAAATTGTCGGAGGTCGGATTGAGTCTTACCTGTATGCATTTAGTCAATTATTAAATAATAAAATAAAATTTTTCTATAAAAGAAAATAACAAATTCTTTGTTTTAATAAATTTTTCTCTTTTTTTGTTACTAAACAAAATAACAATGTTACTAAAAACAAAAGAAAAAACTAAATTTTTTTTTTAAATTTTTAAATATAATCTCTAATTTAATAATAATCTCTAAATATACATAATAAAACTATTATCTACATGATGACTACTGAAATTAATTTGTTTGGATTTATTTTAAGTTTTTTTTTTTATTTATTCCAATTTTAATGGTGGCGTGTGTATGTTTCTATATACAAATGTTTTTGTTTTTTCCAAATAAAAATTGTTTCTTTTCTTCTTCATTTTCGGGGGAGAGGGCGAAAGGCGCGAGATGACAATGTTTTTCTTCTTATATATTAAAAATGTTGTGAGTGTATATTATTATTTTTGTTGTGAATCCATGTGAATTTGTTTTGTATTGCGTTAAATAATTTTCCATTTTGATTTGTATGTTTTTTTGTTTTGTTTATTTTGTCACAAAAAATGGTGATACACAAATATATAAAAATTTAATTTTGCGTTCTATTATACATCTGTATACTTCGCTAATTTATCTCTGAGTAAATGATTTTCTTTCTTCAGCCGTTCAATTTCCTGCCTTAATCCCATATTCTATAATTATACAAAAATTATAAATATATATTTTTATAATAAAATTAAAAAACTACAAACTAAAAATAATTCTTTCACCATACATAAAATATGAATGTCAAAAAGAGGGTATTGTAGTACAAAATTTTGCATAACTTTGTCGGAATTTAAGAGATATTATTGACATTTCCAGGCTCACCTAACTCGTAAGTTGGAACACATACATGAGGATTGGCAATTCGATAAAATGATTCTGCCAAAAAAGTACTAGGAATATGTTATAGTTTTAAATTAAAAATTAAAAAAAAAATCTATTGACGTGTATGGATTTCGATCTGACGACCTCCTGAGAATCGGGTACCATAGTTTTACTTCTTTTTGTAATCGAAGTAAAATTACTTTTCCGTAATCTGTGATATCCGTTTCAAGCCCATAATATCCATCTATAAAAATCTATGGAAAGTAGCTGAAGGCTATACTGGAGAGCTTGTATAAAAAGTGTTTCGAATACTTAGAAACACGCTGGCATTTAAGAGAATGGCATCAAATTTAAAGGTGGAAAAATAAAAATTGACCATTGAGGGAAATTTCTGTGTTTTACTTAGGCAATCATTCGGTCATTCCTACTACTTTTTTGGCAGTAATCTTTGATTGCAATCGTACAAACAGCCGGACAACTTTTGTTAATAATATTAGTTTGGACGAAAAACATCAAACAATACTTAAAAATAGAATGTTATATACTTAGAAAAAAAAATTAATAAGCAACATGCAAAAATATAATGTTCAAAAATAAATAAATTTAATGAATTCATCGAAAACATAAATCTTTTATATTTGATAAGTATTTTAATTACGCCTAAATTATTTAAATTTAATTCAAAATCTATTTCAGGCATCCATATAAGACCGTGAACCCAAAATAAAGCGAAATTACTATATTTCTTATTGTCTGAAGCCATTTTGGGAACTGGCAGATGTAATAAAGAAGAAGCGATGTTCTTTTGCCTGCCGCCTTTGTTAAAAAATAATATGTGTTAACATTTAATACGTAGAAACAAACGGCAGGGTGTTATCAACGTATTACGATGTAACTTTATCAATACTCTCAATACCAAACAAAAAGAATTATACAAATTTCGCTTCAATATGGGCCCACGACCTGTATTAATTAGGATAAAATTCTGCAATCATTCTAAAGAATAAATGCCAAATTCAAAAAACATCTTATTCATAAGTTGAACCGATTTAAGGCCCCTTTAAATAAGCATAATCGGATACAAAACACAATAGCATTTATGTAAATGTAATAAATTTAGCATTTATCCGAAAAAAATACAGTATGTAAAGGTACACAAATCAGGTCACATGATAAAGAAATCCGTGAAAAATATCCCAGCAGATATGGTTTTGCAAAACATTGTTGATTATCCGTTATCGAAGCAATTGGTAAAAATTTAATAAAATGTCCAATTTTCTATTTTAGAGAAGATATTTTTGCAGGACTCTTTTGATGTGAAGTTTTCACACACGCTGTAATATCGATTATCTTATACGATTGAACAATAATAAGATTAAAAATCGGTGGCTTGAATTTTAATTATATTTAACTTTTTGACGTTTTAATTTGTGGATTTGATAAAAATTTTTGGATTAAAATTCCCTAACTTTTCAAATCTTTATTATTTGAACATTTCATAGCAAAGAATATAATATTCAAAATAAAAATAATACAATTTTTAAATCTGATTTAATGGTCGAAAAATTAAATGAATTGTTTAAACCATTTTGGCTTGAAAACATTGTTGTTGATTCTTTAGACCATAAAAGCAGACTACAAAATTGACTTAATTAATAAATAAAATATTTATGCATTGTCACTAAACAACAATTATATACCTTTAGAGCACTTACTTCTTTCTCAAGGTAACCAGCCCTCAGTGCAATTTGATTCTCTTTCATACGACGTGCATCTCTCGATCTTTTTGCTGCCATATTATTCTTCCTTCGGCGTGCCCAATACTTGTCATCCTTTAAATCGTCAGGAACAAATTGTTTACGTGATTTTTTTATCATTGGTTGTGGTTTTAATTCTTCATCGGAAAATGCCCGAGTTCGTGGGTCGAAATCACGTCCCGAGGATGCCATTGATAATGCTGATGTAAAATAAAAAGATTTCTATAAATTATTTTGTCGCTATGTCAATTAAATTTAAATTAAGAAAAATAACACACTCAAACTGTTCAAATCGGGGTAAATACAACTAAACTTTAATAAGCCACACTTTTATAAAATGTTTTGTTTAAATGAATCGGGAAGATTTAATAATTGAGGAGAGCCGATATGAAGACGTGAAGATATATACATCTCGAAGAAGATTCCGAAACAGGTCTCTGATGATTTATATCTAGAGTCTATTTTTTCTTCTTTCCTATGACATGTATTTTTCTTTAGTTCTAAATGAACAAAATTTAGGATTGCTATTTTTCAATCATTTTTATTAATAAGACTCGCAAAACAATTGAACAAAAAGTTTACTTGACTATATAATAATTGTTTAAAAATAACATTAAGGATATTTTATATTTGAGGATTTTTGAATGACTTTAACGTGGTTCTTGCTACAAAGACCTTGTTTTCAAAATTCAAAGCCTTGTTTTCTTCGTTAGTCGTAATTTGGTTCGCCATGAATTCATTATGGATGACGATTAATAAAGAGTACATTTTTGTCGAACCGAAAAGATTTCTTGAGGAATGCATAATAAATTGTCAGATTAGAGGAAAAACAATTTTCGGATTTCGACCAATGATCAACTGATAAACTAATTTGAAGAATAATTCGGACACTCTAATGAAATTATAAAATTCGTTAAAATATTTGATTTCGATTCGACTTATCGAAGTTTAACTGTATTATTATGTGAAGTATTATAATTTTCCCCTATAAAATTTCGTTGTAATACACAAGTTGTGTATTATGTATTGGGTATTTCTCCAAAGTGTGTGTTAAGAATAGAAAAAGTTGGTGACGCTTTCATCAACTTCAGCTTGATTCTAACAATTCTTTTTTTATCCAACGGACGAACAATATACCAAATTAAAGGAATAGTTTTATTAAAAACAAGCTTTTCCAACGACAAAATTGAATGGTTGTTAATTTTTTTTTTTAAATAGACAGTGACAAAAAAGTTCAAAGCGTTATTTCAAAAGTTTTAAACACTTCAACTACAAAAATTAATTATTTTAAAGCTAAACTTTTAAAACGTAAAGCGTCACCATCTATATTGGATACTTATCGACATTCAAAGTCGTCGCGGGACCATTCATAACATAAACTAAATCGTGTCTCACTGGAGTCAGCCGGTGATGGGGGATTCAATGTATCTGGACTCATACAATCACTAGGACTAGGTGATCGTTCACGTTTTGGTAGACCGTGTGACGCCATACTGCTACCCCCACTTCCTCCGCCACCACCCGAACTACCACTGCTGCCCAGATGTGAACCAATTCCATCCATAGATACTCCATTTTCTGATAAAAATTCATCCAAATCCACATACTGAAACAAACAAATTGAAGTCATATTAAATTACAGAAGACATTTTTAGGATAAGTAATTGATATTTGCTGTGATTAACAGTTTAAATATTTCAGCTAGATTTTACACTACAAGCTGAGGCAGTTTTTACGATGTTTGAAAATAAATGCAAAACGTAAAGAGTAATGCAATTTCTAAGAACGAATTAAGTAAAAATGAATTATACGGATTTTGATGAAACTTTCTTAAAGTATCTCATATTATGAATTCCGTTTATAATTTTAGAAGTGACAAACATTTACATAAAAATTGTCAGCTATGAGGTCGCTGTAATATGGCGTGTTAAATAAACAAGGGATTAATGTTGTAGAAAAACTACAGCTAATTCTAGTCATACGTCACACGCACATTTTTATTTGCGAAGAATTTTTGGAACACAGAAAATAAACTTTTCTTGATCGTTTTTCAGTGGCTCATAATTTTGAACATTTCATGTTCTTAATAATTAGTTTCTTTAATATTTTGTGTATTTACATGATAATTTATTTTGCATTAAACAAGCCAGTTAAATTTTCAATATTTAGTGGAGTAATTACATCGATAATCTTGTCTAGTCTAAGCCTAGTAACCACATGTCACATTTATAAAATAATTTCATTTTATAGAAGTCAATAGTCTCCATTTTTTTTATGCAAGAATGTGATGTAAATATGATGTAATCGCTACCTTGCAAAGTAATACTTACATCATACTTACGTTTAAAATGACATGTGTTCACTGAAACAGTCCTTAGGCTCAAATGCTGGTACCTAAGGACTGTGAGCCCACAAATTTTTGCCTCATTGCAAATAAGAACAAAAAATGTACGCTAGTTTTATCACTAAATGTATTACTTCCATTTTATTAAAAGTGAAAGAACATTCATGAAAATATAAAATTAGTCTAATTTCATGTTACTCAATCACATATTTCACCTCTCTATTAAAAAATATTCATATTTATATTATTTAAAAAAAAAAATGAAATAATATTTCTCAATAATTATATGAAATTTATGCATTTTAAATTAATATAAAAAACAATAGACAATACACAAAGATATTAATATAATGATGACCAATAAAATTATCGATAATATTATCTTTAATTAATAAAACGTAATTAATATATAGGGTATTTCAATAAGAATGGCACTTTTTAAAACATTAATAAAAAAAATTCATCGTATCAAAGTAAATTATGCCCTGTTTTGGATCTTCGACATTTAAATTCTTCTTTAACCGAATTTGCAGTCGAATTTGTTTTTAATTTCTGTAATGAAAAAATTGGACTAATTTTGATAGTTTGTTTTTATCAAATTTTAAAAAGTAACACTCTTACTGAAAGACCTTATATAACATAAATGGATAATATATGTTAAATACTCACTCATATTTCAAATTGTTTACATTTTAAATTGATAATATAAGAAAATGATTATATTAATATTTCTCAAAAATTAAATTCGATTTTAAGGTTCATCGATTTCTACAACATTATTAATAAAAAAAATGATTAGATAGTTGAAATAACACGAACAAAGATTCTTTTGGTTTTAGAAAGGGGCAGTTTTGGTCATCAAATTTTTCTTCTATTTGTCACATAGAGATAATACCATAGAGCTGTATAGACATAGGAAACGCAATAGGTAAATTTTTGTTCGCTGTGAGACACGTTGAACGAGATAGAAATTGTAGGCTTATAAAAGAGACGAAGATACTTTATCTGTTTTAGAAATTTTTCATGTTGCTATAGTCATTGTACAGCTTTAATTATTAATGCATAGGTTGCGTTTTTTTGTTACACAAAAAATTGTTACGATTTTTTTGGTTTAGCCTCTCACCCCGCAAACAAATAAGAAACGTGTGAGAAATAACATAGCTCCAATAATTGATCTAAGGCAAAAATCATTCATTAGTGAAAAATAGTTCTAGAAACCACCATCGTGTCTTTATCAGTTATAAATAGACCAGATTATGTAAGAGAATGATGTCAAAACTTTGTTTATATGACAAGCATTGAACGCACTTTATAAAAACACGAATGTGAGTGATTTCATGCAAAACGCGCATTTGAATGTGAACACCTACATTAGATATTCATGTTTTTGTAAACGCGCCTTAGCAAAATACACGTTAAACGCCAGTCTAATGAACATAGTCTTAAAGTTAACTCAATTTTTTGGAGTATAATCTAATAATCTTAAAATAAACCACATATCTAGTGAATAACTGTAAAGTGTGCTGGATAGACAATTTTATCAATAATAATATTTATTCTGATTACATAACAATCAAAACACTATTTACACAACACAGAAATTAAAAAATAAGGTCACACACATAAATTTTAATAATAAATATTTTGTTGCCATACGTAATAATTATTAACTAAAATTAAATTTAGTAAAACAAACCCAACTATTTACTGTATTTTTGATAAATTTCGGTTGAATATGTGGATCAAAATCCATTGACTTCATTTTTGATTTTCACTTGATTCACTTCCAAAAACAAAAGTTTTTCTTGTTAATGATAGGTACGTAAAACTTTACATTTTACACTTTATACTAGTCCATAACATTTTCACTTTTGACATAATAACAATAACATTTTTGTGAAAATATAAATAACAATGGGATAGGGTCTGAGTACTAGCGTCTAGAACTCGTAACTACTCATTCGTATAAATAATGTAACAAAATGTTATTATAAAATATCTCTACACAACACAATTTACGTAATCATAATTACACAATAAATTAAACAAGTGTACTATAATATAAAAATATACAGTATGTTTATTGTGTATTACGTAAATGTGTATAGTAATTTATTATTCGATTTATATAACACTTTAACAGAATATTTTATATCTGGAAGGATCGTAGATGAAAGATGAAGTTTATTTATTAATTATTGAAACTGACGTGATATATATCATTCTGTTTTTAACCCCCAAAATTAAAAAAAAAGGGGTGTTATAAGTTTGACCGCTATCTGTGTGTCTGTCTGTCTATGTCTATCTGTCTGTGGCATCGTAGCGCCTAAACGGATAAATCGATTTTTGGTTTTGTTTGAAAGGTAATTGAAAAAGGATAACGGAGAGTGTTCTTAGATATGTTTAAAATAAAGGTTTCGTAGCCGAAAAATTTGTCGGTGGTTCTTTAATTTTGTAAATTTCACTTGTATCATGTTTCAGCTTAAACAGGTTTAAAGCAGGTTAAATCAGGAGGAGCTCACTTCGTGTGCTTAATTTATTGTGATCAATCGTTCAAAAGAAAGGAAAAAAGAATCGTACAATTTTTATATTTTTTGTTTATCCATTGTCGATACACTTAAGGATGTACGAGTGCCAGGGCAATTTTGGATAAAATCTTGATTTTTTTTTTATATGAAGTTGGATTAAGTCTAAATCAATTCTGAAAATTTAGGAGGGGTGGGGAGTTACACGTTATTTAAATTAAAAAAATGACTTCAAAAGTAGGCATATTTAACATTGGTCTTATGGGAAAACGGTAGATGCATGACATGTTTTTAGCATTCTATGCATTCTAGTGTAGCATTCTATCATTCTATAGGTGAAAGAACTTTTAAAGTCGGTTAAGTAGTGAACTCAAAAATGACGGTTTTTATATATTTTTATACGAACTTTCATCCCGAACTTTCATCGAACTCTTATGTGACATTTACAGTATAAAATCAATATCTTCCGAAATTCCGAACTTCGTCGATATATCAGTCGCAATATTGCCTACTCCTCCTCCAGATTATTCTCTGAAATATTTCTGATTTTAAATAATATACAAAAAGAATCATTTTGAAAAAAATGAGGACTCCCTAAGAATGTCTATCTTATGTATTCCTTTATTCGACTATATATAAATAAATTATTTAATAAATTTTGCAATAAACACTCTATACAATTTATAAAACGTTTATTACATTTTAACTAATTTAATATTAAATATAACTGTCTTTATTTAACAAAAAAATAATATTACCTCACTTTCTATAATATTAAAATAGTATAAATGACTGTCATTGTTTAAATGCAGTAATAATAATAAAAGATCGACATAAAATTATCATTTTCATATACAAACAGACGTACTTTACTTTACTTTACTTATATTAATATTACTTTGGTGGCATAGTAAATACCTAATAATAATATCCAAAGTATATTTATAAATAATAATGTTACCCCACCAATATTATAATAAGTTATTTTTAACATTTTTGATTGGAAATGTGTACGTAATTTAATAGGGTAAGATGTAGTACTTGGAGTCAAATGTATCTTGAAGAATTCGCAGTTCAACCCCCACCCCAAGTTTCCAATTCAAAATTAACGGAGGGACTGGTGGTCAGTGCTGACATTTGACAGCTACGGGTGTTCAATGCCTTTTCCACACCACCTCTAATGTAATTGCTCAACTGAACCAAACACATTCTTGCTAAGTCTCAGTGCTCGCGATTACCATCTCGCACACTTTCAACATCGTAAAAGTCAATTTTCTCCTTATGAGATTTAATATGTAGTTTGCTAAAAAAGTTGATTTTTGTTAGTGGGAATTTATAATGTAATTTGAATTGGAATCTACACAGCCCGCCTACTATTGATACTGGACAGAATTTGTATTGAAATGTTGGACAGAAAAGTATTTCATCAGAATATAGGTAGGCTGAAGACAGATTGTCGTTAGATTATGAGTCTAAGTTAGATCTTGAATCTAATAATATAAGAGGTTTCCAAGTATTGGCAAGCGTATTGTAAGTGGGAAAAATAAGTCTTATTCACCGTGAGTCGCTTAAAATAACAGTTGAAGCTGTTGCTGTACCCGTGGAAGTTGTAAGAAAAACATGTACGATTACCAATGTGCCAATCATATGCAGTCTATGATGTTATTCCTTAAACTGTAACGATTACATGTTCAAGAGATTGCCTTTTGGTACCATCGATGGGAGTGATTCTAGGGATATAAGGTACCATTCTAGGGATATAAAATTGATACGTTTTTGTTGATAGTTGTTTAATATTTAAAATCTCTGAGGAAAATACATAGTATTGAGGAATAAAAGTGCTATAAACAGAGAAAATATCCATTGAGATTAAAAAAAAGACTTTCCAAAACATGTACATGTAAATTTTAATACTAGGTACTACATCTTCCCCTATTTTTTTATGTTCTTTTTATCACGGTGTATTACACTAAGTGTAGATAGAAAATAATAATGTTATTGAAGAGCTATAAAACTATCCTGTGTTATTCACACTTAGTGTGTTACACAAAGAGAAAAAGAACGGAGTATATAAATTAAATAAATATTATATTGCATATGTGTCTGTCTGTTATTATTTTGTATATTTATGCGTCCACGAGTGAAAGCTTTCTTATTTACATATGGTTTGATGGAAGTACAGAATAGCATCACACAAAAATTATATGAGCTAGCGAAAAGCTCGAAGGGCTTTGATTACTGTTCCACCAAAAACTAATATTTAATTTCTTGAAAATGACATGAAACTTTCATATTATGTTTGAATATGGTACCTTATTTTTGGGGTTACCTCTTACGAATGTTGAAAAATTTAATGACCAATGTTTGAGGAGGCCTTATCTAAAACTCATAGGAATATTAAATAGACTCAACTACTGGAATTCTAAGGCGCGGATATTTGTATTCACGGATCAGACAGTCAGACTTAAAATGTTTCGAAAATGAGAACTTTTCAGATTTTTGGCAATTAGGCGTGAAATATTTTTAAAATTTTTACTTTCAATGAGCTCTAATTTTTTTTCAATGCTGCAACCGTTGGGAAATGCAGTTAAATTTTAGATTAAAAAATAAATTTTAATAAACTAGAAAATAAATTTTAATAAGCTTAATAGCAGAAAATAATTTTCTTGAGTACCTATCAGGTATGTGACTTTAAAAGCTCGAGACACCCATATTGAAATGTTTAGAAAAATGGGAAATATCAGGATTGAAAGGTCTTATCGAATGTATCGAATTAAAGTAATTTTCATCGTTTTCGAGATAAGAAATTATTGTTATATTCTTAGTAGGTAGTAGCTATTTATATAAAAATTTCTGCTTATTTGAGGGAGCCCAATCTGTACAAGAAAACTTTGAATTCACTTCATAAAAATAAAATGTTCATTATTAATTTAAATATTATAAATAAATATAGAATTTATCGACTTCTGATGAAAAATAAAAAGGGCTTTATTGATTAAGATAATAAGGAATATACATGGTTTTGTTTTTGGTTTAATAAAAGTTCATTCATGTAACAAACAGAAGTAGAATAAAACTGACATTCATACATTTTAGGCCGGTGTGGAATTTAATAATTTAACGGGAAACGCTTTTAAAACCGCTACTTTATCAATAGAGCCCTTGCACAGAGTTGTTGACTTATCTAAAGACTTCATTTAGATAAATTTAAAATTGAAAAAAAAAACATAAATAAGTTAAGCAAAAATCTTCTAAAAAATAGTGCCCGGCTGTCAACCGTGAAATGAAAGAACATCTCAGTAACAGCCAATAAAATTACCTATCTCCACCCACTTTTAATAACAATTAAATGAAAATTAATAATGATAAATTGAAATTTTGTTATAAAAAACTTTCGTTCATCCCGAACAAGCACCGCAACTTAACAAACTTAATGTATTTTTTATTAATGGTTTTTGTTCTTTGAATCTATTTTTATGGCTACAATACATTTTTGAAAAATGATTATGATACTTAAAATAAAACATCTTATTCTTAAAATAATACACCAGTGTGGAACAATTTTATTTTTAATTCATTCTAAAAAATTTACTAGACTAAATATTTAAAATTTGTTGTTTGAAGTTCTCCCTATAATACCTCCTCACCTCCATATAAAATTTAAAATGAGTGTTTATCGCAAATTTCCATATGGATAATTTTTATTTAATGCATTGTATAATTTACTGAAGGTTCTGAAATTTTTCCCGTTTTTATTAAGAAACAAGTTTTTTGTACTAAAAAGTAAAAATAATTTTACAAGTATTAGTGACAAGGAAATTTGTTTTTTATTTTTTGGTACAATAAGAGTTTTTACTTACAAAGTATTATTTATTTAAATGTTTAATTAAAAACTAAATCACGCATTATATATCAAATATGGTGGAAGCGATGGGAAAATCAGGCCATGCTTCCATAAATATGTATTGTCATTCGATTTACAAAAGCATGCAAAATTTCAGCACAATTGAAAATCAGGTCAAATTTTGATTGCATAATTCCAGGACATAAGAGTGAAGTTAAATAAAAGCTTTTAATTTTAAAAATTGACACATTGCTTTTACCACTACCAGAGCTGAATTGGCATAGCGTTGAATTGGTTAGTTTTGTATTTTGTCCAGTAAAAAAACATAAATAAAAATAACAAAAAAAATTATATTCAAATAATTGTTATATTTTTATTTGTATTGTTTGATGTGGTACACTCAGTAAAATAAGCAGGTATAGTTACAATATATTTTAAATAGATGGCATACCGCTTAGAATACAAGTAGAATGTAATTTTAAAATATTATTAATTGTAATATATGTTTATCTCCAGTTTTGCATATCGCACTTACATCAAATTAAAGTTTTTTAAATCGTCAAATGAATAATCTGATCGGCGCCATGAACTACATTTGGTTAATTTTATCAAAATCTTAAAAAAATTGTAAGTCAATAAATCTATTGATAATTCTCGCTCAAGTACAGTGACTACAATAATTTTTAAGATTCGGGACAGAATTTTACAAAATGAATTTTCCTAAATAATTATCACAGCAATTTAGTTAAGAAAAGTAAAATTACTTCGGTCAAGTTTAATATAAGTTTAGACTACTACTATCATGGTTTATATTGAATTTTCCAGTTAAAAGAAGTGTCCATTCGTGAAACAATCAATTATTTACAACAATGGTTTAATTTTTGACTTATTGGGGCTAAAATCTTAGCTTTACAACCTAATAATGTCTAGACTATCGCTAAAATATAATTTTTCTTTATCCATAAAATATGATTATACCATCAATAATCAATTTTGTAACTATAAAACTATCTCTATGTCTTGAATGCAACCTTGACAATCACAGTAATTTGTAAGTATAATTTTTAACTTTAGCTATATAAAAATGCTGAATGCTTATGAATTACACAATAAAGGCATCTATTTATATATTCTTTCCAAAAAATCTTTTGTTTAAAAATAATATTTACCTTTAAATCTGTGTCGTAACTTTTATCCCAAAGATTTGGTCCTAAGAAAGCTGTTTGTGCTTCGACATTCCCCCATAGATCTGAATCGTCTTTTTTATCATCCAAAAGCCCGCTTGCGGCCAAATCTTTGAGGCCGCTGTGGAGTCCATGAGAATGTGCTGGTTTATTATTTCCTATAAAAGAAAAAAGAAAAATAAATTTATTTGATCAGACAATTAAGATGTTTCATATATGTCATCGTAATATTGTAAATTTCGTCAGATTGTAAACGACTAAAATTTTAAATTTGACTTCCAAAAAAAAGGATAAAAAATCATCAAAATTCGTGCTAACTCGACCCAGATCTACTAACCATAACGCAATGAGTTGATTTTCGTTAATAGATGTTGAGTTAACGGTAGCTGGAGTGGTTTTTTGTAACCAGTTTAAAATCTAACGGAAATAAATACATATTCTTTTAGAAGAAATTTAAGGAATTCCAAAATTTATTCAATCTTAATTTAATTTGGTGCTAGGTATTTCTAAACCATTTTATGAATCTTTACACGGAATAAGTTTAGGAAAATAAACAAATTCATATAAATTTGATAGGAACGCTAGGAAATTCGGCATGATTCGGTCATGTTTTTGAAATAGGGATCATGAATTTGCCTCTTACTGTAGGCAAGAAAAAACTACTTAGCCCTTAAATCATATCATTCTGTTGGAGATCATAGATCTGAACCATGTGCGTTGTTTTTCAACCATGATAAATCAATCTCACTCATGTGCGGTTAGGTAACTGCAAAAGTCTAATCACAAGGTGGGTCTGATAATAATTTAAATGTTATATTACGTGAACCCTAGTTACTTTCGTCCTTCGATCTTACATGGATAAGCAGACATTAATTTTTCCAAATTATTTAAATATACAAGCTTATCAAAACGATGTTTAAAACATTTTACACGTGCATTATTAATAGCAAATTAAAATTTAAAATAATAGAAAATAATTTTAATTTCAATATTTAATAGCTACTGAATTGTAGATAGGTAAATATGCCTAAGACGATACTGGTTTTTTGAATAACTCACTAGTCACTACCATAAATCTAATTAATAAATCTTATTTATTGATTAATTTATTAAAAATTATAAAATAAAAAATAAATTGATTATGTAAAACACACGCTTATGTACAAAGTAAGAATACAATTAATTAATAATAATGATTCACTATACACGAAATTGATTAAAAACTTTATTATTTGGTTGTAGAGACAATTAATTAATGTAAATCTTCATTAAATTTTTCCGCATGTTATTGGTAATATTTGATAAATTTTTTGAAAGGTAAAGTCAAGGCTATTAATCATTTTTGTACTGTATTTTATTTTATTTCTATTTTTTAGATTTCCTGTAAGGAAGTTCTTGTGATTGAGTCGAAAATCCTTCTGAAAATTTTCAACATATTTTTAAGTTTCATAATCAGAATAATATATTAACACCACTTCGTTACACGGTAAAAAATGCATGGCATATAGGGAAATGTATAGGGACAGATACTCTGATAATAAGTATAGCTATGGCGTTATTTACGTTATTAACGTATAACTGTGGCGTATTGTAAATAACGCCACAGTTATGGATCTTACGACAATATACACTACTAGCATTGTGATAAACGCCATGCATTTCATGTATTTTTTTAGTTAAAAAGACTCAAATTTTGTCACTTATATAAGATTTAAAATGTCTCCAGGCAAATACCAATTTGAATGTCCCGTTAATGTACTTTATTTCGTTAACTACGATATAAGCTATAAATCAACCAAAATTGACAAAGCCACACGCACTTCACTCTATACAATACATACAACGAACCACGTACAATGCATGTACTCGCCAATAGATGTTAGGAAGAGTCAAATTTTGCAGTTGATGTTTCAGTTTTTCCTGAAAACACGGACAAAACGACGTTTTCTCAAAATGAAACCTTACTAGATCGATTTTATCCAAGATTGTTGATATATACAAGAATTGCTGCTTTAAATATATGAGATTTATCTCCTGATAATTCTTTCCTAAACACACATGTTTACAGAAATATTTACGAATATTAAATTTTACGGCTGCTACGTTTTTGCTAGTGCTGGGTGTTTTGCTTTCCCAGGACTTTTGAATACAAAACACCTTTTATCCACATTGTACAAAAAAATAATTAATATTAGTATTATTATAAGGGAAATTGATGATGTGGATCATAAGGGTTGCATTCACATGAACAACTCGTTTTTTTATATTTTATGATTACTATAAAATTGATTCTTGGTTTGTGGTTTTTTTTATAAAACAACAGAAATTGTCACCATACATCATTGATCACCTTGACAACGACATTGACAATAACTTTTATATTACTAATATTTATTTTGCCATCTCAGTGAGAGTACTTAGCCTATGTACACGGTCTCTCTAGACAATCGCTCTTTCAGATATAGCAAAACTCAAAATAAATCTTTTAGGCTAAAGTTGCTTCGTTTGGAAGCTAGGTTAAATGTGAGGTTTGGATTTTCAATTTTTCCTTTTGTTAAGTAACTAAAAACCACTGTTTACATGTGACTAATAAATTTTTCATTATTATCGAAGGTTAAGAAAAGAATCAAATAATTTTGCATAGATGACCACAAGTGTTAAAAGAAGAATTATTAATTCTCCCCATGACACTAAATTGTTTTTTTGAAACTACGTACAAAACTCAAACGTACAATAGAAAAATAAATTTATAGTTCATAAATTATTAGATTCAATTAATAATTTTGAACATTATTTTTTTTTTATATTCAGTTACTTACAAAAACCGCGTGCTCATATTGAAACGCAAAAAAGCGGATGTATAAAAATAATTTAATTAAGAAAGAAGAATGAGGTTTTAATCGTGATTCTTTAGTGTCTAATTTATGGAAATTGAGTTATTCGATTTTCGTGTTTCAATTTTTTTATTCGAATTTTTTGTGCTTATCGCTTATGTCAAAAGAAAGTTATTGAATGGAACTTGCAATGTTGGAAGGATAAACAAAGTCTGCTTCCACAAATTTGAAACTTAAACTACGGTTAACAACTTATTTTATTTGTTATCAAACTTGCGTTAATCAATTCTCGGAATGGAGGGCAAAAAGAATCATAGAATTTTGCATTATAATGAACACACGGTCCAACAACTACGTTGTTATATTTTATAGTTTACCATTGAAATTTTCTGAAGTTAAAACATAAAAAAGAAAAAAAAACCATTTATCATCACTCAAAATATTGTATATTTTTATTCATTTCAGTTTAATTTTTACATTGTTATTTAAATTAATATTATTATTGTTATTATTAATATTATTCCTTTTATTAAGTTTACACTTGATCAAGTCAATTTGAATAATTAACCTTGATATCGTAGCACACAGTTTTTTTTTTAAACATTTGTTTTGTTATGCTTATCGAATTCAGAGTCGGATTAACCAAAAGTAAAGTGAAATCTGGGATACATTTTCATTGAAGCATTTCGATTAAATGATTTTTAATTGTATTTTATGAAAATAATTAGTTCTATTCCTAGTAGTGTAGGTGGAATTATTGGGAATAGTAATAATATTTCAATGTAATCTTAGTCTTAGAACATTTTCCTCTACAAAAATTATCGTAAGAAAGCGTTAAAAAATTTAATTCAGCTAAAAAAATTTATCCTTTGTTAGATTACTCGTGAAATTTAAAGTTTTTTTTCATATTACTTTTTTTTTTTTTCTTTTTAAGCTTAATACGGTCCTGATACAATTTATTATTATTATTAATTTGTATTTGGGTGAAAGATAATCTCCCTATAAATTATTTATTTTGTAAAAAAATTATTACTTTTAAATGTGTTTTAATCTGTTTTTATGATACTTGATCAAGCATTAACAAATAAATAAAGATTTTCTTTCTATAACGGAACATGTTAGTGAAAGAAATAACAAGAGATTAGTGAATCTCGTGGAGTGAATTAAACGTGTATGAAAAGCCTAAGACAAAAAAATGATTACCAAAAATTTTATTTTTGGGAATATTTTTGTATATTGGACTAACTTTAATAGCCACTTCCTTGTCCATAGTTAGTATTCATTAAATTAATTATTAACCTTCTTGTCCGAAAGTACACAAAGTAATTAGGTTAAGAAAATTAATATAAAAGAAAGAAATTTAAAAAAAAATTAGAACATAAATTAATTCTGACATTCAAATTAATCAAAAGTTTTCATAATTCAGTTATTAAATTAAAGAAAAGACTATTATCATTTTCTGAAATCACAGTATTAGAAAAAAATGAGGTCACGGCATCTAACATAAAGTCTAAACAGAATGAATAATTAATTCTATATAATAGTTTCAATTATATTTAAAATAAAAATATAAACTCTTCTACAAATTAATATGTACTTTTAGGACCACAGGAGTGCAGACGAACTTTTTCATTTGTGGAGTGTAAGTGCACTCCACACCTAAAAATTATTTATTGCGAAGTACTTTTATTCGAAAATTAAATGTACAATACAAGTTGCCTATTTATTAATTTTTTAAAACAACTTTTACATGGACCGTTTCATTTAATTATCAGTTTCATTTAATTGTTTATTGTAACAAATAGAAACATTTGCGCACATTAACTCATGGTTTACGAATGATATTTGACACCATAGAAACACATTATATTTAGAAACAAGTGAAAACAAACAACTGACTGAGTTAATTGTCGAAATACCATGTATAGACAGTGTTGATTATTCTATCACATTACACATATACCTATACATGTCACACATACATGACTGATAATCCCATATATGATGTTCACAAAAAAATGTTTCAAACTTTCTTTTAGTCTATCTCGATCTTACTTTTTACGTCCTGAGTGCGCTGTAAAAATTTCAACTTGATATCTTTTTTCGTTTTTGAGTTATCGTGTTGACAGACGGACAAACGGACGGGCAACAGAAAATGGACTAATTAGATGATTCTATAAACACCTATACCAAAGTTTTTTTCGTAGCATCAATATTTTTAAGCGTTACAAACTTCGGACTAAACTTAAAATACTATGTATATTTCATATACACACGGTATAAAAACAGAGCGTTTTATTTCATTTTCCATAATGAGTCGATTTTTTCCACCGTTTTTTACTGAACTAAAACGAAAATAATATTCTTCATTTAATTCGAAAATAACAACAAATTCTAGCCATACTCAATTTGACCATTTTTGCTCAAAATTCGATAATGGTAACAAAGTTACTAGAACTAAAAATACGTCATTTACGTCACTATATATATTATATACATTGTTTTATTACAGAGATATTATATTTAAAATATTGGTTGTTACTTTCACTTATCCAAATATCAACAAAAAAAACACTTTCTTTATTTTTGTTAATTATGCGTGCTACAAAAAAAAATGTGTAGGCTGTTTTTTATTATACGCACTAGAGTGATACCCACCCGCTTCGCTGAGTTTAAAAGTAAAGATTGATAAAAATTGCTCTTGCTTATCCCCTTTCTATAACACTCGAAATAATGGTAAGAATTGTTTTACACAGGTAAAATATATGTATGGTTTTCTATTTTTTTTAAATGTATAATAGTCGTAATTATTCATTGAGTATATCAGAAAAGATGGTCGTGAAATATTTTATATTGAGTATTTTGACAGAAATTTGTAATTTATGGTAATGTCAAATGACTACTTTTACAGAAATCTGTAATTTATGGTACTGTCAAATTAAATTAATTTTTAAATTTTTTATTAATATATCTTTATAAATTATATCTCATGTTTTATTCTGAAGTATGAGCTATGTTTCTGTAAAGTTTCATTACAAACCTAGTTTTAGATTCGCTAGTTTTAGCGTGAAAGCGTAACAAACAAACAAACAAACAAACAAACATGCTTACTTTCGCATTTATAATATATAGAAATAGAGATAGAGATTTAATTCGATCAATAATTTTTTTTTAAATAATTAATACACACATTTAATAGACAAAATTATAAATCTTTTTCTTTTTTATTAATCAGTCTTTTTATTAATCTTCTTTGGAAAGATTTTTCATGAATTTAATCGATGTTTAATGATGTATGATCAAAGCAACGAAGTTTGATGATGAAGTTAAACTACTTGAAAAATATATTTCAATTTTTAAAAAAGAAGAACAAAATTTACGGTACGAAATTTAGGACGTTTATTTATGGTACGAAATTTAGAAATTCTTTTTGAAGAGCCATAAAGTTTACAGGAGAGCTATATCGAATGCCAAGCTTATTTTTCTTTTGAAAATCAAAATTCGTGAAATTAATGCTTACCAATTAAAATTTTTCAAAAGAGAATCATCTTTTAATACACCTCGTTGGAAAAAGAAAAAACAAGAAGAATTTGGTCTCCAATGATTTCTTTACCGATAAATTAAAAATTTAAACTGCGATGATTGTTAATGACTTGCGTAAATAGCCCGACAAATTTCGAAGCATCATCTCACTGAACTTGGTAAATAATAAACTCTGCGCCTCTTAAAATTAAGAAGGCGAAATATAAAAGCAATTGAGTGTAGTGTAATTTCTATCTGCATTAATTTTCGAAGGCTTTTTTTCAAAAGTTCAAAATGGGGTGTATCTAAAAAAGACTTAATTTGTTTGAGTAAATGCAGCTCAAATATTTACACAAACTGAGCTGTTGTAACGATTTTATTTTGAAGCATATTATAGTTTGTATTCACCGACAAGGACTTAATTTATATTTTCTTATTGAACCATAGTAAAAAAAAAACTTTTTATTGAAAAAAAACTATGTCATTGAAATAATTTTTCTCAAGTAAATTAAAACTTTAAAACGTGGGTACTTTAAATTTTTCACATCACTGATTTTCAAATTATGCATTATGTGCGTTTTGTATGCTTATTTATTTTTAATTAATCAAACAATGATTTTAATTTTAAAAGAAAACGCCTACAAAAAAAAATTATTGATAAAGGTGGTGCAGTAAGATACAGCAAGTAAGGCAATGTCCATTTATCTCTTCCGAGGATGGGAAAAATGTTTTCTTGTAAGAAAGTGAATCATAGAAGTGTTCCAGAATTTTAGGATTCTGGAACAGGATTATATCTTTATAAAACTTTGACAATAGAACCAAAAAATGGGGACGCTGACTAAATGTTTTTTATCACTTCAGTTGAAGAATTCTCACTACACGAACAAAAAAGTGAAGTTGGTTATTGAAAATTTGTAAAAGTTTGCAAAATATGAACGTTTAAAACTCCTAATTAAACAAACAGGAATATATAAATAGAATAGTGACGTCATTGAACGATATCGCCCTAGAGATTACACATGAAACTCTCTTTTGCAAGAACGAGGCGGGAAATTCCAAATTTTGTTATCGCATCAATTCTATTTTTTTATTCCATACCAGTCATCTACTCCATTCAACGAAAATGGCATAAATTCTACTATGCTTGTCCTAACGAATCGATATTTGCTCCCAGAATATCGTTGCTTAGAAACGATTTGGATCAAAATTCATGAGATAACATTCTAATTTAAATTATTGTAAGAAAAAAAAATTTTGCCGGTTCTTGAAAAAAGATGATTTTAGATCATACCTTATACGTCGGGGATATTTATTTATTCGCACCGTGCGTGAGCTTTAAAAGAGGCGTTTCTATGGTAACGATACACTACTTTAATTATAGAATTGTATGGATGCATATATAATTGTATGGATTGCATTTATGACTTACATTGAAAATTTAATTTTATTCTCTCACAAATTTAAATAAATAATTATGATAATTTACATTTGAAAAATAATATTTGTGCAATTTGATTTCTTATTTTCACAATTTTTAATGCATTAAGTTTAATTAATTAGTGTTTTTCAATAATTTTAATTTGACATTTTCGTTAACATTAACATGTAAAGAAATGGAAATTAGTCATAACAGCCTCCTTTATCGCAAAAATTCTGGCGAGACTGGCATCGATTTTCTTGTCCCTACCATGACTACGCACACAACGAATATAAATGGATCTCCAGGAATATGTTCATAATATTAAATTATCTACTCGAAAATTGAACGTGAATAATTAATCTTCTAGTTTAATATAACAGAAAATTCTGTACTTGATTTCGTGAACATTTCCCTGTCTTCAGTTTATTGAAGATACTATTTCGCGAAAGTTATTAACTAATATCTTTGAAATCGATCACACATGATAGCAACGGAAAATGGTAACATTTTCATGTCGTTGGCCACATATACAATTTCAGTGGATAAAAATCCATGGGCGAATTACAATCAAAAAATTGAATAAAGTTTAAAAAACTTGTCAAAAAGGAATAATTGTTAATTTCCTCTTAACTGTCAATAAAAATAACATATTAATCAATAGATAATAATAGGACAAAAATCAAATAACTAGGAAATAATAGCCGTGAATTTGGTTCAAGGATTCAACAATGTATTTATTTATATTTGTGTATTTATTGTTGGTTATACCTAACAGATAGATAGAAAAATTATTGTTATTTTGTGTTTCTCTGAGCCATGACGACCGTGGAAGTATCAGCTATTCTAACACAAATAAAAAATATATGTATGTGTGAATGAATTTATATGTGTAAGTTAATACGTCATCGCTCATTTAATATGCATTGTTTTATCTTTAAAATAAATAAACTTTGATGATAAATCAAGCAAAAAATATATAATTGGGAGGAATAATTTAACAAAAAGCGTAGCTAACTTGAAAACTTAACTTTCACTTTCTTTGAGAGTTTATCTTGGTCTTTTTAAGCACTTTTTAAGGGGGTGCAAAACTATCTACCCTGTATTATACATAATGTCTGTTCTGAAGATGATTCCTAAAGGGATTATCTTAAAATTTTCGAGATGCTAATTCTATGCAGTAAAAGCTTCAGAATGGGATCATACTGGGAAATTTCATTTGTTTCAGAAAGGAATGAATGACTTTTGATCATAATATATACCGTTACTATCAAACAATAATGACCACTATCAATATTCATTCGGAATAACAACATACAATTGAAAACCATTTTGAGTGACGAATATCGTATCAAGATGACATTAATTTAATCATTTCAACATACACTCGTTATAATGTAATAAAAATAGATTTCGAAAATAAACAGTGCAACAAGCGCGATTTTCAAATGTTTTACTTGGGAATTTTCCATTGTACCTATCATATACTAATAACTTATCAATGCATTGGACAAAATTCAATTTTAGAAAGGTATTTAACAAAGTTTGACCAATAGGTATCGTAAAATCTATAAAGGCTATATTTCGCAAAAGCATAGATTACGTGTTTTAAAATTTATTTGCCGTGATCTGACAAAAAAAGGATTATTTAATTTAAAAAAAAAGCAAAAACCTGAAAATAAATTTGGTAGCTTTCACGTGATAGAAAAGGATCTGAATTAGATACTTGATCAAGAGAGTTAAGCCAATGCAATTTAATTTTTAATTTGATCATATACAGCCTAATCGTAAGGTCCATGATTGGCTATAAATTTTATACTACTATCAATAAACATAAAACGTTTTTGGTTGGAAATGTTGACATTGTCGCTTGAAAAACTGTAGTAAATATAAAACATATGTACTTATATTTCAAATATCGTTTTAAGGGGTGATTTAAATAATGTATTTTTTTACTTTTAATACATAAAATAATTAAAAGTAAACATTTTTTGTAATCTCTATAAATAACAAAAACCGGTTAAATACTCTATTGTAAGTTCATAATTAAGTCACTAATTATAGAAATAACAAGAACAACCGGACGGAACTATGTTCCTTTCGTCCAAATAACCGTATAAGTAATTAATAATAAATATTAGTTTTGTGGTACGCTACCTTGCAGGTTTAGTGTAATTAGTTTCGTTTTATTGTTTTTATTTTTTCTTTTTCGATACTCTTTGCACTGTGCGTTGATAATTTTAGGTTTAATTTTTTTTTTTTTCATTTTTTTCTCTCACGATACTGTTTGCATATCTATGCATTGGTAATTCTGAAAATTTAAAGTATTAATTTAAGAAGTCAAATACTTGTTTTATAGCTTAAAGAATTAAATATTATAGCTATTTTAACTCTATACTTTATGAATTAATTGTAATATTATTTGATAAAAGACATACTTCTGATTTAGGAGTCAATCCAATATTTGGGTACATTACCCACAATTTAATTGATCAGGATATTTATGACATAACATAAAGTTCATTCTACTTAAATGCTTCATCATTTGTCTTGAAATCAGTTTTCCCACACAAAATTCTTTAAGCAAATAAAAATATTTATCAAAAAATTTGATACTTCCAAATATAAAAACTGTTAAAAGCGATAATTAAAAATTAGAATAAGTCAATCCAAACTTTCGAATATGCTATGATTCTACATTAATTTTAAAACAACAGACAGTAGAAAGGGATGCATTTTGACATATTATACCTAAATACCACTGTATTTGTATTCATGAAATTTGTATTCCCACACAAATTTGCATGGTTAACGAAAAATTAAGTTATAATTTATTTCGCCAAAAATGTGATACTGTGCCCAATTTAAACACTATTAAAGCGATAATAAAACTATTAACATTAAAACTTAAAATTGAATGGACAAGTTTGCATACATTAAATTCGAACTATTGAACACACACACATTTCACCCTGCATTAATTTTAAAAGTAAAAATTTCATTAATACTAAGAACAAAATTCCTTATTACTTATATTCATTGCCAAATTTTAATTAGAAAATTTCTAATGATTATTATTCAAAGCACGTACTACAGTAACAAAAGACCTAAAAGTTATCAATTAAAAAATATTTTTTATTTATTATTTGATAAATAATAAATACACAATTTGGCACCTATACTATTTATTTTTCGAATGTCGAATTTTGACAGTTAATGACCATTTGACATGAGTGATGGAGTTTTACAATGTATGTCTGTTACAAAAATAATTTGTGTGCGAACTAAACGTATTTTATATCATTTCAACATATTTAACTATATCTTGTTTGTAGATAATATAGCTATGATCTGTGAATTTATTACAGACTTAATCTAATTTGCAGTCTCCAAAATAAGCTGTAATGGATATAGCCTCTAGGAACTGGACTAATTAGTTACTAAGCCCGTTTAAGTATTATACTTCGTCTTTGAATATTCAAAACCTTTTTTCATAATTTTCAAGCGCAGCCCGTCATCTTTATAAAAAGAAATTTTTCGAAAGTGTGAAATTTTATCGAAAGCTCTAAAACATTTTTTGACTATTCCTTTTGTAATAATACATTTTGAGTGAGTCTGTTACCAAATACTCGGAAAAAATTTTGGAAATTCTCCCAAGAAACTAATATAATTCATAAAATATACTTTATTTATATGTGGACCAAAAATTTGAAATCAATGTTTCGATAATTTAAATTCCACATAAACTTGTAGTACCTATTCTTTCGATAATGTAATAATTAGTCTATCTACTTAACAGATATCGAGCATCCCACGCTTTTAATATAGAATTTAACATTATCATAAAAATTATATTCCAAAACAAGTGGAAACAAACATTTGACTGAGTTAATTGTTGAGATACCATGTGTAGACTTCTTCAATATACATAGAAATAAACAAACACATATAGAAATGCAAACATGTATACTTGATACAATACAATACATGTTTACATAATGTATTTGTTCTAATCTAATTTGCACGCTTTGGCTAAACAGTGATGTTTACGAAAAAATGTTACTAACAAAAGTTGTTAATTTTTATAAGGAACATTTTTGACATTTAAACTTTTGCTGAATCTCTAACGGTTTACAAGATGGGTCCTACATACCCAAGACCCAATAGAGCTATATTGCCCATTTACGAACTCGACCTCACTTTTTACGACATAAGCATGCTATAAATTTGAGCTTAATATGCCTTTTCGCTATTGAATTATCGTGTTGACAGACGGACATCTGGAAATGAACCTCGGTGATTTTATGAACACCTATACCCAAATTTTGTTCGTAGTATCAATATTTTTAAGCGTTACAAACTTGGAATTCAACTTAGTATACCATGATATATTTCATATATACATGATATAATTTCTAATTCGATTGTGATATCGGATCTATTGAATTGGCATCGATTCATAATATTACTGCATTTAAGCTGATTAAAACATCCAAAAGTAGGGGAAGACTAAACAAAACAATCACATATAGTATCAGTTGACAAAATCGTGTTAAAATTTATAAGGCCTTACGATGAAAAATAGAAGTTTTATGAAAAAAAAGAAGCTATCAACCAAAACAAGTTCAGTTGTTGCATTAATTGAAAGTGGTGTAGCTTCATAGAGGTAGGCCATCTAACAAAAATATAATGTTCAAAAATAAATTACAAGAGATGAGGCCGTCCGTATTCATGTTGCAAATTAAAAATAGAACGTGAAGTATTTCAACAGTGCGTATTTTATTTATAATTTATAATAATATATATAATTACATTCGGAACATATGATTAATTAACATTTTACAATGTCATTTAATTTTGAATTTATTTAGTCTGTTTTTATTAAGAAACATCTTCTAACGTCTTTTTATTTTTACTACTCTAACCATTTCCAAGCTAATAAAATTATATTTATAAACATTATAAACTTTTTGTTATATGTTTTTTTTTCTTGGAACGTAAAATGTGGGCAGAAGCTTTACAATAAACAAAAGTTTTAATATATTTATTGTTTTTAAAATTAGACAGTTAACAAGTGAAAACAAACAATTGACTGAGTTAATTGTTGAAATACGATGTATAGAAAATTTTGATTACTCACATTACACATACATACATGTCACACATTTATAACTGATATACCCATATAATACTACAATTAGCGCATAATATGCGCTCTCACGGGTAAACAGTGATGTTTACGAAAAAATGTTTTAAACAAAAGTGTATTTTTTTATAAGAAACATTTTTTAAATTTAAACTTTTGTTCTTTGTCTAACGGTTTACAAGATGGGTCCTACGGACCCAAGACCCAATAGACGTATGTTGTTCATTTACGAACTCGACCTCACTTTTTACGTTTTCAGCACGCTATAAAAATTTCAGCTTGATGTCTCCTTTCGTTTTTGAGTAATCGTGATGACAGACGGAGAGACGACAGACAGACAACTAACTAAGGAAATGGACTAATTAGGTGATATTATGAACACCTATACCAAAATTTTATTCATAGCATCAATATTTTTAAGCGTTAGAAAATTGGGACTAAACTTAGTATACCTTGGTATATTTCATATACACGGTATAATAAGAAATTTAAGTATTTTGAAAAAATTTTTATTTATTCATACATGAACTTTTGCAAAACGAATCTGATGCTTATCCTGGACTACTGGACTAAGGTATTCATAAATTTCCACTAACAAGGGCTACAGATCAAACGATTAATTATAAAAAAAAAAAAAAAAAAAAATTTTATTTATATCAAAATAATTACGTAAAATTTATTATAGTTTTCAAATTTTACATATTTTTTGTTTATAATTAAGGTCAATACTATTTAGTAATCATAATCAGCATAGTTTAGGAATGATGTAAAAGGAATGATAAATTTTTTAAATTGTGTAATTGAAGTGTTATAACATCTTTAAAGATACTAGAAAAGTGCGAATTGGACTCATATATTAAGAGTTCCATACTAACCAAAATCATACAAATCAGAATTAGCTTAATATTTAAAGCTTTTGTTATTTAAATTCTCTTTCATGTATGTCCTGGAGTTTTGCAATCAAAATATAATCCAATTCCCGTTTTCCAATTGAGCTGAAATTATATTTATCGAAAATTTGCATAGACCAAAATTCTAAACTGTGATGTTTATATTTTCATTTATATCAATAGCATTATCAGATTTTGATAATTTTGTTTCAATATATTAAAGGCATGATATACACTGTAAGACCCACTACCAACCACCAACTATTACAGTTCAAAAGCATAGGAAACTAGTGTATCATTTTCAAAATACAACTTTTAACGCAATAATTTTATATAGTTTTTATTTTTAGTGTTAGTAAAAGGTATTAAATTATTAATGTGAAGTGACAATTTATTTCATGTTTTTAAATAGATATCAAATTTTTAAACGTTTACGAAACCGTTAAGGGAGTACGACCGCCAAAGCAAATTTAGACTTGTGGTTGAAATTACTTGTCTTTATTTTCAACTTTGATGATTAATTTTATTTGAATTTTCAATTTTCGATATCTGGAAAATTACTCCCGATATCAAAAAATTGTATTCATACTTTTTGTCTTATATTGTCATATGAACATAAATCACCACCAAAATTGAAAAGAAACATTTTTTAAATTTGGATTCCCACTACATATCCTTAATTAGTTGGGCACAACGGTATTTGTTTTTCAATAATTTATTAAAGTTTGAACTTTAAATAGTTTTTTTAATTTCCACCGACTAGTATTGGAGAAATTTATGAAAACATATCATCCATCTACCGTTTTCCCATAAGACCAATATTAAATATGCCTACATTTGAAGTTATTTATTTATTGAAATAATCGGGCTCCCCTAAAATTTTCGGAATTGATTTAAACTTAATTCCACTTCATGTAAAAAAAATCAAATCTTTTATCCAAAATTGCTATGTCGCTCGTTCATTCTTAAGCCATTTTTAAACTTCCATAACTTTTAGTAAAATTATTATAGAAATGAATGTGTAATTATCTTTCATTTATTGCTATGGATTCCTAAATTGAAAACCTTAAAAATCATAACTTGAAATTAATTATAAATTTTAATTTTTGCATATAATCAACTAAACGAAAATGTGTTTTTAATTTAATTCAATGAATATATACATTTTTTTCACATAATTAATGTTTAAGAAATATTTATAGCAATTGTCAAAAATACAAAAAACTAACGTCAGATATTAATTTAATTTAAAGATAATAAAATTTTGACAGCTGTATAAGTAATATTTATAAATATTTATATATTTTTTAAAATTTCAGTTATCTTTATTAAATAAATTTTTTACGTCTTCACATCCATCAGACCTGATTAAGCCTTAGCAATTAGATTTAAAAGAAAATCCGATTCCAATTTTCCAATTTTTGTGCAAATGGATCGTTTATTTTCAAAATTAAGTTAAATTATTTTTGTTTATTGTACAACGTATATGCTCCCCCTTACAAAATTACTCTTTTTTAATTAAAGACATCAAAATTATTTGGGTGGTATTTAAATAGACAAATAGAATAAACTACGTTCAAAGCCGTTTTCAAGAATTTTGAAATATCGACAAATTTGTTATAAAAACACATAATAATCTCCTATTAGAGTCCTATTAAAACATCTAAATTTATTTAGTACAAAACTAGAATCAATTTACGCTACTATTTTAAATTAAAATCATTCGCCTGTTATTTAAAATATTAATGCTAATTAATTAATATATTAATTAATATATTAATTAATATTGGTTTAATGCTTTGTAAATAATGAAATTAGTTTATGAATATTGTAAACTGATTAGCATAGGATATTTATGTCAGTTATTATCAGTTGCAGATTAACTGTGTATTAGACAAAGAATGAAATATATTCAAGGCTAATATTATATTAACTTTAACTGTTTGTTGCATCTGACTTGTTGAAAGATTTATCATTAATTATCATTACTATCATCTATTTTAACACATATGAAGGTGATTCGTTAGATATTTTACATACATATGGAACTAGCAAGGATCATTGTTTGAATTTTTGATAATATTATAGTGATTCTATATATTTTCAAATACCATTTTATCCAGGATTATTTTTTCCTCAATTGGAGGACAGTTTAATTCAATCTTTCCAGTGGCTAAATGTGTATTCAAATAATAAGTATGTTACTGAAAGAAGTAAAAAAAATAACAATCTTTCAAAAAAAAAAACAGCTTTCTGTTTTCAATTTTATCCAAATGTTTATATTTATCACTTACTTTACATTACGAGTATTTAAGGGTTGGGTGTTAAATATATTTTGGCAGATAATTTAACATAATGATTTTGTAGTTTTAATACCAAGTCGGTCTTTTTTCCTCAATAGGTTTGAGAAATACTGTATTCGTTCGATGCATTAATAATAAATTAGATATGTAAGCAATATTTCTTTAAAAAAAATGCACCCCAAAAACATCTCACTATTTTGGAATAAGAGAGAGCGTGTCCATGTTTTAACCGACTTCGAAAAAGAAGAAGGTTCTCAATTGTACTTTTGACTGGGTGAACCGATTTTGATCTTTTTTTTTATTTGAAAGCTGGTGCCTCCCGTGTGGTCCCGTTTGGGTCCAATTTGATCCAATTCTGACGATGGCATCCATGAGAAAACCTTATAAGTCTTAAATTTGCATTAAGTATGTGCGCGACAAATTGACGAATAACATAATATCACGCCAACCGATTTCGATTATTCTTTTTTTAGTGACAAATTAGTTAATGTACTTTAGATTCACTAAAAATTACAAAATAAAAAAACCGTCTTAAAAAAAAAGTATTCCAAAACAAATTAATATGCACTTAAAAGTAAAAAAATAACGATAGTATAATGTAGTTATTATCTCATTATATCAATTGTTATTATCTTTGGACTTCAAAAATAACAATAGTTGTAACTACATTTTACTATCTTCATTTTTTTATAAATTTGTTTTGGAATAGTTCTTTTTTGAAGTCGATTTTTTTTCGTTGAAAGTTTTTTTTTGAGAAAGTTTCTTTATTAAAAGTGGATATGTTTAGCTTATTGGCTGGAAAAAGGTGTGCATTTTAATAATTTATATTTATTTATGGTTTGTTAAAATTGAGTGGGACTATAAAAGCTACGTATTTCATTCACTGTATTGTTTCATTCTCATGGTCATTATGAAACTTCATCTTTAAACTATTTTATCAATTATTTTGATACCTTATCAATGTCTTTGAGTGGGTTATTTTTAAAGGCCAAAGTGATAATGAAAGGTGTGTGTGTTTTATAAATATCCACGATTTCATATTTTTTATATCAATTTCACGTACATTTTTCATGGTCAAGGTTCAGAATTTTGAGATATATACACTAAACCATAATTTCAAGAAAAACAATAACGTTCCATTGGATTTTTTTATCCCTTTTCTCATGGATTCCGTTATCAGAACTGGACCAAAATGAAAAGGGACCACCAGCTTTTAAATAGAAAAAGAATCATCAAACTCGGTTCACCCCGTCGAAAGTTTTGAGGTAACGAACATTAAAAAAAAAAATAAAAAAAATACAGCCTAATTGAGAACCTCCTCCTTTTTTGTTTGAAGTCGGTTAAAAAAAAGCAAACAGTTCTTATGAACATATCGTTCTAAAATTCTTATTTTTTATACAAGATGATAATGTTTCAAACTAAAAATATGACAAGTGACTTATTTTTTTGAGTTTCATTACGTAAAAATCACATAAATTAAATATTATTTTTTTTTTTAAATCTTCCAACTGTAAATATGAAAAGTGAAACCAGACAAGTCAATAGAAAACATTTGTATAGTATCGCACCATCGCGATACAAATTAATAAGATTAATCCAAAAAAAAAACTTTACTAAATAGAATTTACAAATTTGGAACCGTAGGAATAAATAAACTAAGAATAAATTTTTACATATATTATTGAATTTGTTATCCGGAAGATAATATTAAATAATACAATAATATAAAATATCTTATAACATATAATAATAATAATAATAATAAAAAAAAAAAAAAAAAAAAAAAAAACATCTAAAGAATATTTTCACATAATGAACATGTTATGTGAAATTATTATTACTGTCTACCTCAGAAAATCTTTCTCTCTCTTTATTTTGCATTCATTCATACAGGATGGTTCACTTTTATAATTAACCACTTTCATTTGCAGAAAACTGCCCGGATAAAAATATAGATTGCAAAACTATATTGATAAGGTGATGATTATTATCTATTCAAATTATATAAGATTTAATTTTAATATATTCATCAAATTTCTCACGATTTTTCGTAAAGTACTTATTTCTTGGGTCTGGTACAGTTTTTGAATTTAATTTTGGTTCCTAGAGCGCAACCTTACGAAATGTCACGAGAAGTGAATTATCCAATTACATTATGAAAACATTTTTATAAATATTTTACCTGAATGATTTCCTATATATCAACGAAGCTTATTTATTTGACTCGAAAAACGTTTTGCAGGTCGGTGGCGGATGATCGAATCTGCTGGATTATTGAGTAGTAATATCTTTTGTAGATCGAAATTTTTTGATAAAGAGGGCAGAGTTTGTAATTACAAATGAAAATGATTATGCCGTACTTTTTATGTCAATCGGTTTTAGTGAAAATTCATAAGAATCATATGGTCTTGTTTTGGTCTTGCAAACTTGAGTCTTGTATTATTTCAGAATTTTTAAAGTACTATTTTTAAGAATAATTACAAAATTAATCAATTATATTAGGTATATTTATATAAAATCATGAGAACAGATAAGTAAAGTCTGACACCCAAACTTTGATAAATCGAAAGTTAGTAGATTACTCATTGTTTTTTTCTGTATGTCTCTGGTTTACTTAAAATGCGAAAGAAAAATTTACTCAGGTATAATAAAAAAAACACATTGAAAAATTCTCTAGGGCGTTCATTAATTATTATCAAAAATAAGTTTGGTAAAAGTCATTTTATGACTCTTTGTCTTGATCGTAATTCATATGGAAAGAGTCTTGGTATTGATCTTGTCGAAGTGTATTCTTCAATTTTCGTATTGCAGAATTGATTTTTTTATATTATATATATTGCGTATCGGTTTAAGCGAGGCGAGCCAACCTGTATTTATTCCACTGTACGTTATTTTATTTTTATTATTCTTTTTTGGTAAATGAAAGTGAAATGTTTAAATATAAAATGAACATGCAAAATGACGATTCTTACATAGTCAGTTAAATAATGAAAAGAGATTTTTAAAGAACAATTATCAAATTTAATTTAACAATTTATATTATGAATCAGATAGTCATTCTTTATTTTATTCCTGCGTGTAAATGATGCTTTCTAATTATAAATAAATGTTAAATAGTAGATAAAGTATTACACAGTGTAATCGGTTCATGGTTACTTCTGTTAGGCTGAATAATAGTTTTAACGAATAACGGATTTTTGTGTATATGTTTATTTCACATTATTTCCATTTTCTGTTACAATATTATTAATTCTAATAATATTTATTCTATTTCAAGTACAAAAATTTTAAAAATTTTCTTCTGTTTCAGATTCACATTGGGTGGATATTATTTTTACCCGACTGCCAAGGAAGGTCCATTATTTTTTTGAGTTACGAAAAAATTAATTCAAGAACATTACTTAAGTCAGAACAAACAAGTAAAGTTTTTAAGAAATTAATTTTGATTATTTATATCTCGAATATTTTTTGCGGTTACCATTATCAAATATCGATTGAAAATGAATTTTGTTAATTTTTACTTGAAATAATAATCGCGATATAAATAATATTCTGTGTCGAATCAAATAATTAATAGACTTCTACTGTGAATGAGATAATATTTAAAATATTTTTAATAATATTTTATTCATAAAAGCAATTACAATGACTAATTAGAGTACATTATTTATAGGCATATTTTAATAGTTTATTTTTAATACAGAGGCGCCTGGCGCCATGCTGTAGTTGATAAATTTTGTTGAATTTATGAATTATTGATCAGGTGGTATTATAGACCAGTCTTTAGCCCAAAAAATTGATCGGGCTTTGATTCTGTTGCTACTAAATGCTAAAATGAATGCGGAAAACGTATATTTCCTAAATTGTCTAGTTTTTTTCACGTTGTATGTCCTGCTTGTCTGTTTCTATCGACTTACAATGAAATATTCAGCGCTGAAGAAGATTTCTTATCAATTGCCTTCAAAGATAATTTAATAATATATATGAAAACAATTTCAAACGAAATCATTCAATAGCTCCTAAAATTTTATTTGAGAAGTTCCATGGAACAAAAAAGGTTGAGGTCTTTGGCCATTATTTCTATTAAAAATGAAGAAGCAAGAAATCTAGGCATGTGTAATTTTATAAATGTGTTTGTGACTATGAAAGTTCGCAGGATGGATTTTAGCAATCTACGCATTTTCAATGCACAGAAATCGGAAAAAGTATGCAGTGTATAAATTAATAAATTTCAGCGCTAAAATTATTCATTACTTTTCCTTGTTTCAAAAGTAATAGGCTACAAATTTCACTTTGTCAGTATCGGTTTGAATGCCATACTGTATACTGTATTGAAGGAGTAGTAACATTAGCAATAGATATGATGGACGATGGACGATATGATAGATAGACGAGTCAATGCAGTATGGGTTAAGGCTCGTACTCCTTGGCGATACACACAATTCTGGATAGCCCTATTCAATACTTTAATATTAGCCCTATAGATACTGTATGTATCTGTCTCTATACCATACCAGAATTGTACTACACGTCATACATTTCCTACCGTGCAAAGCTAAAAACAACTTGAACTATATAGTGAATAATTTTTAACTTCATAAAATAGTGTTTTGTCGGTAATGTTTGATATGATAGCAAGTCATACAAACATACATTCATATTTATATACTACAACAATTTTTTAAACAACAATACTGCGGATATAATAATCTTAATTGTATAAAAGTACAATTAACAAAACATATTGTGTATACAACTAGATATAGGTATACAAATCACAATTACAAATGTACATATGACTTGTTAATAAGTGAAAGTTAAGTCATAATAAAATAATATATTCATATATAACAAAAATATGTTTATGATTTACTCACAGGACCTCTATGTATAGGCACTAATTATTTGAATAAGGTGTTATCAAGTTTTTTTTTAATTTTTTTTTTTTATTTTTTAAAGAAATGTAACTTTAAAATGAAATATTTTATTCATAAAAGCAATAAGCAATTACAATGACTAATTAGTGTACATTATTTATAAGCATATTTTAATAATTTATTTTTGACACAGAGGAACCTGGCGCCAGGCTGTAGTTGATAAATTTTGTTGAATTTATGAATTATTGGTCAGGTGGGATTATAGACCAGTCTTTAGCCAAAAAAAACTGATCTATGATTCTGTTGCAACTAAATGCAAATGAATGCTGAAAACGTTTATTGCCTAAATTGTCTAGTTTTCTCACGTTGTACGTCCTGCTTGTCTGTTTCTATCGACTGACAATGAAATATTCAGCGCTGAAGAAGATTTTTATATCAATTGCCTCAATATTATCCTTCAGAACTTGCTTGAAAGATGATTTAATATATATGAAAACAATTCCAAACGAAATCATTCAATAATCTCCTAATAATATTATCTTCGAAAATTCTCGGGGCCTGTTTCATGTAATTTCGTTAGTTTGAATTTTTGACTCTGTACGGTATATATAAGCCGTCAAAATTTATTTGTCAAAAATAAAACAATATCATAATATTTATTTATGTAATAATTTTAGTGATGATAAACAATTATTAATTAATTTTAATAAGTTAAAAAAATGCAGATGATGTTTTTAATGAGTTATTTGTATTATAATTTTTATTGAAAGCATTCTTACTGGTACATAACCTATAAGGAATTGTCATTTTTAATATGCAAGAAATTAATTCAATTACTATTTACAATATAATTAATGAATATGGTAATTATTATTTTGATTTCTGTTTTAAAGAATATTTAACGTGGGAAATATTTGAGGCATGTGCAGAACGTGAAAGCAAATCTTTCATCACGGGCCTAAGGATTACCGAATGATTGACGGGAGTGTGAAAGGGTCAATTATTATTGAAATATCATTTTTGAATGATTTTAGATAGAAATGTGGACAGTTTGGGCTTGCAAAAATGTTCCGATTCCTGGACGTCCAAATAGTAAGTCTGCCTATACAAATAGAAATAATCATATTTTCGGTTGTTACATGGGTGGTAAGAGTGGTGTGAAATCTTCTATAAAAAGTGATTTTTTGATAAGACACTCAATATATATGTGCACTTAGTATTTAAAAATATATATTTAATTCTCACATAATATTATAAGTAAATAATGAATATTATTATAATATACATTGATATCTATATAATATGCAAATAGTATAAGATGTATGTAAAAGTAATATGTAACTGGGTAACTATGTAAAAGTAGAAGTAAGTTAGTAAGTATGAATAATTATTAATTGTATTTGTATTATAAATGAATTGATGATTATTAAATTGAAATAGATTCACGCACCAAACATCTACATACTTATAATACATATACACCTATGTAAAATTATTTACATATTTGTAAAACAATATTCAATATGTACACATGAGTACAGTCAAAACCGGTTATAGCGACGAAAATGATAGTTTTCAATCGAATCTCTACTAGGGAATATTCATATATTTTGGTTATATTTTTAATTCATTGCTTACACCGTTATAATGCCAAATTAAAATTCTTCAGCTTCCCCAAGTGACACTATAAATGTGTGCAGTGACACTGTAAGTGAATGGCAACCAAGTGATTTTATAAAATGTTAAAATTTGAAAAAATTATTAGTTAAAAAAACATGCACTTCGATAAATATTTTGCATGCATTTTAAACAAATTTCATATAATTATTGCTCACTGTTAGTGATAAACTTTTTTTCTCGACGCTTCCACCATTTATATTCCTATTATTATTATCTAATATTTAAATATATGTTTTACTTGTGAAACGATTGTCTCGAATGTATGGCAAGTTTCTAATGTACTGTTTTTCCATTTTCGTGGCTCAAGGGTCGGATTAATAATTTTATTTGTTTGTCATAACAGTTAAAAGAAAAATCTTGACAAATACGAAAAAAGAGAAAGTTTTTTACTATCGAAAAAGTTGAGCAAATCACCATTTCAGACAACTTCCATCCTCAGGTAAAGTCTTTCGAGAGGTAAAAAGCACGATACGCAGATTACTATGCCTTACTAAACTAATAAATTTGTGGAGATTTTTCAAGTAATTTCAGTGCTTTTTCACTAGTCTATGAAACTGAGTTAAACTGTACGATTAACAATTTACTATTTTATCTATTACAAAATTCTTGAAGTAATTATGAATACATTTTTTTGAAATATAAGTAAATTGATAACACCATGTGTGTTATCTTTATCAATATACCTGCTACACCGCTGCATGAACTAATTTTTATAGTTTATTATTTATCAAATGAAAAAAGTCACGTCAAATTAATAATGCGCGTGTAACATTTATCATTCAACAAAAAAAAAAAAAAAATAGGCATAAAATTAAATAATGTGAAACAATGTTGCAGACTACCTACGTATATTAAACAAGACGTAGTGTGCATGACTTTTTCATCATTACATCACTAATGAATTGTAGTATAATTTTCTTCTATAAGTTTAATAGGTAATGAAAAAATTGTATTCTATTTTTCAAGGAGATATTTCAAATCTTAAATTCTTAACCATTGGAATCGAATAAATGTAATTTTTAAATGAGCAGATAATAAGACTCATTTATTTCTATAAAAATGTTTAAATATTTTTATTAATAATAAATATACATTCCAAGTAGCCATCTCGTCTTTTAAGCTCGCTAACGATTATACCTCAAACAGATATACAAATACACATACTTCAGACTACAGAGAATTTTGTCTGCATTAAATTACAGGAGTTATTTTTTCTATTTACATAGATTCAGTATGACGTACTGATTGTAAATGGACAAAATCCTTACAAAAATAGGCGGGATAAATGCCTCCATTTTAAGGAAAACGCTATATCTCCATAATTGTGCACTTTCAAAAAAAAACTGAATCTGTTTAAATATAAAAATAACTCCTGTAATTTAGTGCATTATGGACAACAGTAACTAGGCTTCTATGTAACCTGTTTTAACACACGTATGTAAAAAAAGAAAGATTTGGATCAGTAGTCATTTGGACTTGATAAGGGAAAAGGTTCAGGTAGTTGTTTGCAACACAGCACCTTATATCATTTCTTCCAGGAAAGTTCCCATAGTCGATACATATTTATAGTTTCCGCACAAGTAAACTGATGGTGAGTGTTGGTCCCCTAGCATCCTAAAATTACAATTTTCAAAGTGTCTAACAACACACAAACAGAACCAGAAGCTGTCAACTATGAATCATTCAATAGAAAATTTTTTTAAATCGTGACCTCGAATGAAAGCTTTTCAAATTTATGACTTTGATAAAATCAGTAGCCAAAATGTATTTGCATAGTTAGGTACTGACTCTAAGTAGATCTACATTTTATAATTTTGGTTTCCAGCCAAACACGGTAATTTTATATCAGGAAATTACTAAACATGAATGACAACTTTTTTTGAAAAAGAAAATTAATTTATAAGACGGTACATTTGTGTCAGTTCAAAATAATAAACTTTAAAATATTTTTATAAATAATGAATAGCTTTTAGATAATATATTGAAGAAATATGTTACATCCATTCATCTATATCTAATGTTAATATTGGTTATATGACAACATATCATCTATCTATACGATTGTGTCTGTCTGTCTGCTTTATTAAATTATTTGTATTAAATTGATAATACAAATATTAAAAGAATTTATAATAATACAATCTGTGTGACTTTTAACAGATACAAACATTATAATAATTTTATAAAGTTAAACTTGTTTAAGATTAGCTGTGGTCGGGGCTTCGCTCGCATAGTAACAGAAACATTTAGAAAATTTATTTTTCTGAAATTGTTATAGAAAACATATTTTTCAGATATTTTAAATGTTTTCCGGGCAATGAAATAAATAACAATGCAGGGAAATATATAATTATAATAATTTTTTAAGTTAACCGAATAAAACGAAGTATCAAACGTATTTTTACGACGACCAATATTTCTATATTTTACCAATTTGAACTTTTTGACTAGGCTACTATGCATTTTGGCATTATCAAGATTATAAAAAAGAATTATTTTATTCTTCCCAGTGTTTCAATATTATTCGTTTACTATTTCTTACTATTTGTTATAGATAGATATCTTAAAAACGAAGATTCAATCCCATTATTATATAGAGCCTAAGTGGTCGAGCGGTCTAAGGCGTCCGACTTTGACCGTTTGTCTATTTAGACTTAGGTTGCAGGTCCGATTCCAGGCAGCGGCAGTGTAAACACGTATAATAAGTGGGGACAAATGATCACATTCTCGTTGCTTAAATAAGAACGAAGTAACCGAATCCACCCACATCAAAAATGTAATTGTAAAAATATGGATGTTGTAAAATAAATAAAGAGTAACAAATAATGATGCGGATGGCCTCTGTTATAGGCGTGTATGCCAGAGAAACGGAGGTTAAACCCAATTATTATTGTATTATAATTAATATACTATATACAGGGGATATATTGATTTGAAGAATAATATTCAAAACGGAAGAGTACAATTGATGTATTAAAACGAGTATTGTACGTCAAATTGTCCAATAATTGAAAATAATTTCTAAAATATTTATACAGTATACTGTTTTTATCAGTGCCGAGACCCCAATAAAATATATTTGTACGATTTTTACTTTAGTACCAACCTTTTAACGGTTTGACTTAATGACTATGATTGATTTTCTTACCTGTAACAAATAAAATTACCATTAGTATCATTATTAAAAATTAAAGAATATAGTCAAAATCGGATCCTTTATTTTGTTCGTTATATCCGATTTTGACTTTATCTATATAGAAAATGCATAATAAAGTAAACGGTTGTCTTGTTAATTGTTAATAAGGTTTACGTCTGGTTTTATAACTATAATCGCTGATATCAGATATAATTTGATAAATTGCCAATTCATTTTATCAATATAACATTGCCTTGATCAGTTTTAAAAAGATTTTTATTAGTAAATAACATGTAAGTTTAAAATATTTCATTGAAAAAGAAGAAGATACAATACAATTCAAATTTTAGTTCATAAGAAAATCTTATCTTTTAAATCAATTTTTTTAGAAATCATTACGCATATAAAAGATTGAACATAAAAGAACCGAAAGATTTCTTGTCATTAATCATTATTTTTATTTATGTCACAGATGAACTGCATAATTTTTGGACATTTTCCAATTAGATTTCCTTGTAACGTAATAAGTATTTAGAGTTTCATAAACCTCAAAAATGAGGTATAATCATAAAACGGAAATGGATAATTATATATTAGATACCCTGATAACAATGTATGCAAAAATTCTTCAAAGTGTTTTATATTTTCATATTAGTATTAAGTAAGATGAATTATCGGTATTTGGTTAGGTTCAGAGGTTGAGTGCACCTCCTTCACGCATATACTATGCTCTACACCAGCCCATCACAACTATTAATTAAATTAATTTTGTTGCGACGGCGGGAAACTAACTCGCTACCCTAAGCATACCGCGGACGGTTAAGCCGTAACCAACTGAGCATTTAATAGGGCGCCAATAAGATGAATTCTACTAAAATCTTGTTATTAAGACTAAGTCTACGATAATCACCTTTGCATGATTAAAAACTTCTGAGACAGGAGTTAATTTTTGAGATTGCAGATAATGAATTACAAATTTATTGACTTTGGAACAAAAATAATACGGAATATTTTAAACATCATAATAATTGAACGCACATTAGACTACAGATATATTGTTAAAAAAATTACTCATGCTTCGCATAATAAAATTTCTTGTTATCTTTATGTTGAAACTGAAAATCATGCACGTAGGCGTGTTGAAATTAATAACTGTAGATAACATAAATCAAAAGATTTTTATGTGAAAAACAACAAATGAAATGCACATACAAAAAGTCGTAGTGAATATGAACCTTGGTGGACATACAAATATTACTATGCTTAAGTAACTATTTACTGATAAATTAAAGTGAAAATAATTTGTATATAGCTTTTGATAAATATTTTCATTTTCTTAACCATAAACCATAAATGCCATATTTTTCAAATGCAATCTCTTTTAACTTTTCAATTTTTAGTTTCCAGAATTTAGGTGAGAATTAATGGAATTAAAATCTCTTATCTACCGCGCTTCCTGCAAAAATACGTTTTGCGAGAAAAATAAAATAAAAAATATCATATATTTTTTGAAACGCATATAATAGTTTCGAAAAAAATTCTATCGGAAAATTAAATCAAATCAAATGACATACATTTAATATCGTTAAAAATATATGCGCAACTTTTCTAAAATTTTTAATTTATATTATTTTTTTTATGACAACATTGTAAAAGTAACTCTGACAATATTTTGTACAATTAATAGGTTAAATATGTCATAAATAAGGATTTAATTTTAAAAGAAATAATAATAAATCTTATTATTAAAATTCGTAAATTAGAAAAACAGATGTTGATGCAAATTATTTATCTTTGATAAAGCGTGTGTGTGTTATTTTGTTTTGATTTAGAACGTAGTATTAGAAAATTTTGTTATTTATTTATAATATAAAAAAAAATCAGACTTCAGATATGTCAAGATTTAGTTGACATCAAAATCTCTACTTGCAACAAAATTCGTGAATAGGAGATAATACTGATGTCGAATTGGCCATATTACCCATAAAATGAAAAAGGAGACTTGATACCATGATCAAATTTGGGAGTGAATTTAAAATTGATTAAAAAACGAAGAAGTTATAAGCAATCAAAGATTGCATTCAAAGGTTGCCCGTCTCCTTTGCGAAAAAGTTTTATATGTAATCTCTATGGCGATACTCACGTATAACGTCACTAGTAAGTATCTTGCATACTAATCAAGATTTTTAAAAACCAAATTCACTTTTCTGCACGTCCAGTGAGAAATCTTCACCTGAAGTGGCGTTCAGAAAAAGAAAAGATAGTCACATACAGAAGAAGAAGCCATTCAAAGAACGCATAATACTTAAATGACCCTCAACTTTTAAAACCTGTCTTAAATAATTAAGTGATTGATTTTAAAATTTGGAGACATCTTTTTCTTACCGTTTTCCTTATAAAATATAAATATATTTTAAATAATTTTAAATTTCTCTAATTTCTAAGAATCTCGCGTAAGAAGTCAATATTCCTTAGGTACATTTTAATTAAATCAGAGTTCAAAAAACATTTCATCCTCAGTGTAAAGATCAGCTGCCAAGATTGTAGTGCAAATTCCTTACTGATGTTCAATTGCATATGAATTTATGATAATAAATTCTAATGGCAATAATTTAAATGATAATGACTTCTGTCGTTATGCTTAGAATAGTTGTTTAAAGCCACTTAATATCGAGGCCATACACATTGAGTAATTTACGACATTCTCAAGGCTTAGTAGAAATTATTACTATTTCAGATTTTACAATAAAAAAAAATGTATGTACTGATAATTTTCTTCACTTGTGCAATTAATTATATTTCTAATTTGTTTAAAGAAATTATCACACCTTGAATAATAAAGAATGTATTATAATAATTTGAGTCAATTCGTGTGCAACTAGCTTTACTCGTAATACCAATGGTCCTGAACGAAGTTTGACAAAAAACAGATCAGTCATTCAAAAATCAACAATTCTTCTTCTAATACAAAATAATTCAAAATTGCTTTCCACCGAGGTTTCCATTTTTTACAGTTTTACAAGTTTCACTTGTATTGTCTTAATAAATGTGGACACAAACAACAACAAAATATTAATGAATAGCCCCGTTAATGTCCATTTATAAAAAAGTCATAAAATATGAGACGAGTGAAACTTTTGAAGGAAAGTAAAATAAATATTAAAAATGAATCATAATCCCCCAAAAACCTACTTATTTTCTCAAAGTACACACAACAAAATCAATATTATTAGCTTACAAATTTTCATGATGTATATTATTAATTAAAAAAAAAAAACATATGAATTATTGTTGCGCAATAGGTAATTGTAGTACCTGTAATTAAATACATACTTATGAATATCTATGCAAGTATTGAATGAAGAAGTATTATTTTATTAACGAGGGCACTGTGATAATGAGTACAAATAACAAACATAGTGTAAGTAGAAAAAGCAGTGAAAGTGAGAGTGCAAATATACATACAAACACACATACATACATATTACATACACGCATGTGAATAAAATACAAGAAAACCAGCCAGTCATGTCAATTAAAGTACCTATACCATCACTTGAATTTTTTTTTTTTTTTTTTTGCAAATATAATATAAAATGATATAAGGTATTAAAAATTAAATGTTTATACAAAATTCACTTTTATTCACCGATTTTAAAAGATGGTAACTGTCCTCAATTTAATGTGTTGAATAGACCCCCTCATGAAGAAAAAAGTAAGATGGCAGATAAAAAGAAAAACTACTTTTAAAGGTATTATTTAATTGATATAAAATTAAACCATTTTTTTGTATATTCAGATAATTTCGGAAACATTGTGAATCATATTTAGACTAGCATTCCTTCATGTTTTGTGTGTAAAAGAAAATATAACGAAATTAAGAGGCAAGTGACACATGAAATTGGTTTATTAAAAAGTGTTTATTAAATGTTGATGGTGGAAGCGTAAGGAAGTAGTGAGTTGTACTTTATTAGAAAAATAGACAAATGCATTACTAGTATTTTCCAGAGATTTTAAATGATTACTAGCTGCGCCCACGGTGTTACCCACGATTAAAAGAGTAAATTAATCTAGCATTCTTGAGAAAAATGCGTTAAAAATCTATTCCACGAACTTTTTCAAAATCCTTTAAAAAACATTTTCCGAGATAAAAATTACTCTGTTTTCTCACTCCTAAACTACCACTTTCTATGCAAAAATCATGTCGATCCTTTGCTCTAATAAAATTAAACCAAATCTATCCCACAGGAACCATACATTTTACCGGGATAAAAAGCCTATGTGCTATTACAGACTATAATCTATGTCTTTGCCAAATTTCATTCAAATCCGCTCGGTAGTTTTTGCGTGAAGGAGTAACAAACATCCATTCATCCACACTTTCACGATTGTAATATTTATCAGATTCGAAACCAACATCTCTGGGAAAAAAGGAATTGATTTTCAAATATTACCGGGATAGCGGAACTAGTCTGCCCCTAACAAAATGTTAAGATTTTCAAAGAAATCTCCTCGTAAAATGACATTTTTGACAATAATAGTTACGTACACATTCAAAAATGTCCAAATGAAGGAACCCAAATCTTTGTATCAAATCTCTTTGAAGAAAAACATATTCTTTAATGATTAACCTTCAGTTAATCATTAAAATTTTGATGTATCCAAAATATAACGAAGATTAGATTTCAACCCAATATTCTTTGTGTTAGAAAACATAACATGCACCCTTTTTAGTTAAAATAAACCTATATAAAACTTTCAAAATCCAATAAGATTTGGTTTATTAATTTGGAATTTATTATCTCACCATCAATACTTTTGAAATCTTTCAAGTCTTTCGTATCCCGGATTTTAGTTCTTAGAAAGATATAATAAAATTTAATAAATTTATTTTCAGTTTAACAAATATTTATAAATGCTTCGGTTCGATTCAATCTGGATAAATTCCAAAATATTTAGAAATAACTTGAACAGTCGATATAGGTTTGTAATTAAACTTGTATTAATCTTTTTTTTTTCTATAATTCATTTCCTGAATCTTGCAAGTAAGCTAAATGATTATTTTTATTTGTCTTTTAAATGTAATAAATAGGCATGCCATGCCACATCGACTCTAACATATACAACTATAATAATAAATTATATTATTGACGCTCGCTTCACGATTATTAAAAATCACGTTTTTTCTATAAAACATAAAACAAAAACTCACATTCATCATAAATATAAAATATTTATAAAGTGTTTGGGAAATATTGAAAGCTGAATTACAACCTACAATAATGTAAGTTCATCATTAGATCATCATGTACAATCATTCCAAAGTAGCTTAAAGTCGATTTTTAACCCATAATTGAAATAAACTAACTAGAAAAATTGAATAAACCTGTGTTGTTAAAAAAAACCTGTTAATTTTTTAAGTTTATGCTATACTTTATGTGTGCATCCAGTTGTTGTGATATAAAAAAAAAATGGAAAACTGACAAGGCCCACTTGTCCCACGATTCAGTTTCGCTAGATAGTTTTGTGGAGATTTTTAAAAATGTCATCGAAAATTTCGAATCTTGTATTGACATCTGACAGTTAAATATTCAATTTAGAATGATACATGATTACTCGGCCAATTCTAGTATATTAGATGTATTTATTTTTCTGGTTATTTAATAAATATATGGCAGATTGTCTACATTTATTTAATATCTTATATACATTATATATTATGTATATACATTTATATACATATAAAATGCTTTCTCCTGAATAAATGATTGACTGACTGACGGATCAACGCACAGCCTAAACCGCTCATCGTAAAGATTCTGAAACTAGGGGTGTGTGTTCTTTATATGACATAGACATCCGATAAGAAAGGATTTTCCGAAATTCTACCCCTAAGAAGATAAAAAACGGAGACAAAGTTTTTATAGGACAACATGATTCCTTGGTCCAATTGTCTTCAAATTATGCATATAAACTTCTTTAACAGTTACTCAGCGAAGCATGTCGTTTACAGTTAGTTAATAATATTAATAATGACTTAAGTTTTATATATTTCCCATTCCTTCCACCAAAATTTTAATGCTACGTTTTCCAATTTTCTGTGATTACTGCCCGCTAATTTTTCATGAAGATTTTAGTTTTGAAGAGAACTTGATAAAAAATTAATCACTTATTGCATCATCAGTTCTTTTCCCAATTGTGTAAAAATCTCATTAAGAAAAAAATATATCCCAAGAAAAAAACATTTGGTGCTGGGATGCCTAATTTTTATTTGAAATAAGGTCATATTTCAAAATCCAGAGATCCTATTGAAATTAATTTCAATTCTCAGTTTAAATTCTATAAAATTGTATTAGAGTTAGAGTAAGCACCTTTAGTATTTTACAAATACTCTGTATAGATAAAAGTGTTCAATCAATTGAATAAAAAAGAAATTATATTTGTACCTGTCATAATAATTCAGACATCAAAAAAGGTATAACAAAGTTTTTAAATCGACGAACCCGTGTGTCAACTTGCCGCAACATAGCGCAGCGCGCCTTCCACTCTAAACATTTATATACAATTTTTTTTTTTTTTGTCAGTTGAATTTATAATTGGTACCACCAACTTTCACCAAATAATAAAAACTATTTAAAATCATTTATTTGTTTAATTTTAAAACTAAATATTTTTTTCTTTTTCGTTTGTTAAAAAAAACTATGTATTTATTACTGAGTATTGTTTGGTGTACCTATGTAATATTAATAAATAATGGTTGTTATTATGTATTATTTTTTTTGGACAATGGTGGTATTAATACCCATATTTATCACAAATTATCATAATTCTTTTAAATTAAATTTGTTATGAATAATTCTATCGTACAATGATGCATGAGTACTTTTTTCCTTACAAATAGAATTAGACATACAAAATGTCACTTGTTCACATTTGTTATCGTGATATTAATTACAAAGATAAAAATATTTACATCCGGGATTAAGATTAAGAAAATAAATTTCACCCAGTATTGTTGACGAACTTTTCAGAACTTAAAAACTTTATTACATAAACCTAGATTTTTTTCATTTCGAAAAACAAATTTCATAGTATTATTTAAAATCTTAAAGAAATTTTCAAAGATGAGATACTTTACATTAGTCCATCAGACTCTGATAGATTAAGTGGATTATTAACTTCTCTATATAGGAAGTTATTGTAATGGGTCGGTTTTACGAAATCAAAATTTTCAACATATCTTTCATGGTTAGGACACCAATTTGGAGGAGAAGTATGTGTGGGGGGGGTTGTACGTACGTTCGTGGTAACTTTTTTCTTCATCGATATCGCCCGAACAAAAAGTGATATCGACTTCCTTGAGGTATCGATCGAAGCGTATTAACAGAAATATGATCCGAAAGGAATTTAATAATATTCGGTCAAGTCGTTTTGGGTCGGGCGAGTTTTATTTAAAATTCTTTTTTGATCGATTTCGCACCAACAAAAAATGATACCGACTTCGTTGAATGTCGATCGAAACGTATTAACGGAAATATGATCCGAAAAGAATTTTATAGCATTCGGTCGAGTCGTTTCGAATTGGTGGAGTTTTTTTATTTTAACTATTTATTATGGTGGGAAGTTATTCGTTTGGACCTCAAGGGTCGCATCAGACCCTACCCATGGCTTGTTTTCACGTTTCTACTTCGGAGGAGTCTGTAAAATATATTTATTGACTAAATTGAACGAAAAATTGCGTGGATGTATCGAAATATTAATTTTTGAGGTCCATAACCTTACTGGGCCAATTATTTCATCCTTAACCCAAAATTTTTGTGGCGGATACAGTTTTTATTGGTAGAACCTTTCGACCTATCGACTTGTGATACCATGATCTTCCGTAGAGTTTATTCAGTAAGTATGATAGAGCCGACAAAATGTTGGCTATTTGGAAAACGAAAAACAAATTTTTTTCAGTAATCACCTTCTCGTCTGCCTGTTGCAAAGAATATTATAAAAAAGCCCCCAAACGAATTCATAGAATTACTATTATGTTTTCATCATAAAAAAACCCAATTAATATCATTTCTGCGTAGGAATGAGGAAAGTAAAACATGTAAGCAAAATAGTGACTTACTTTCTAAAATTTTTGATATTGCGTTATATTGAAAAATATCGATAAAAATCAATAAAAAAATCATTAATAAACATTTTTAGTGAAAAAGTGAAAATCACGCACTTAAATAAAAACATAAAAGTATTCAAATGATTCCCAAATTTTTGAAGAAGACTGATTAGCATAAACTAATAAACGAAGATTTCAAAAATATAATACATCTATACAAAATCTGACGAAATTATCTATGAAAATGATCATAAAAATGATTCTATCTAAATAAAGAAATGATTAATTAATTATTGAAAAAACAGGTTACCCAATATGTATACAAAAAAATCAGTTTTTTATCAACCACTTTCATTTTTGTATTGGTATGTGGATGGAAAAGAAAAGATTATGACTTCAACAGCAAAAAAAAGTCCGATAAAGTCGCCATATCACCTCTGTCTACAGGCTTAAAAGTATTTGGAAGTAAGATCTCATTAATCTTGCAATCCAGTTGATGTTAATTTCATTAATTTTAAGCTTTCCGACATGATAAATATAAACGCAGCATTTTCGATAATTTTTCGATCATATATGAAGTCACGTACAACGTACAAATATATTGTAATTTAGGAAATCTATCACTAATACGTACTTTGTACTATAATGTTCACTTTTTAAAAACAAAGATTGTTGTTTGAATCCTTTTTGGTAAAGTTAATAAATTTTAATATACATCGGATATTTTAACGGTTAGTTTTGTTAACACCCTTGCTTTTTTATGCTAAGTTTCAAAAATAATACCTAAGGGTATCATCGATCTCAGCAGGGCTGAATCAACCTATTTCGGCAAATAATTTGGCACTCCTTAGTCTTTGCCAATCAACTTGCCCTTCTTTGCTCCTAATTTGTCTGTATCACTTGTGACCTTTTCCCTAATCCGTCTTCTAATGGTTAACCCGACAAATGAATCTCAAGGTATCAAAATTAAAATTTAACATTTCATGAGATAAGTAACTTGCAGAAATACTTATCACACCGATCGGCATGGAAACAAATCGTTTTGAGTCTATTTATGACGAATTGTGAATTGCATCAGTTTTTTACAAATATATTGATAAGTGTTTGAGCCTTCCAGGTGGAAGTTAATGATATTTTTAATATGCTAATTCTCCTAAAACAAAATATTTCAGATACAATTTTTTATGTCAAAAATCTAACTATATTATACTAACTTGATACCCACTCGCTTCGCTGGACTTAAAAGTAAAGATCACCGCGTTATAGCATTCAGCTTCTCTTGTCTCACATTTCCCCCGTTTGTCACCCCTTAAGGTGTAGAATTTATGAAAATCCGTACCTCAGCGGATTAGACTGTGTGTTGATCTCACAGTCAGTCATTCAAGACAAAATATTTTATAAGTATTTGTTCGGATTGCAGAGATTTGAAAAAAAATGCACGTATGTGTAAATTATAGGGAACGGTTATTCGAATTACTGATAATCAATAGAAATCAAAAGAAACCAAGTGCAAAAAACTACGAGTCTCGATCACGAAGCCGTGATCAATCAACGAGATGGTCGCCTAGGTCGGCTATTCTGGCTCACCAAGGAATAAATCCCGTTCACGTAGACGCAAGCCTTCACTTTACCGTAATTTTCGTAAAATGTTTCAGTTTCACGTTTAGATTGTCTTGCATATATACAGAGGTAAAAAGAAAAGACTTCGACTTTAAACAAACAAATTAAAAAAAATCACATCAATGTTTTTAGAAAAAGATAAAACATAATCAGAAAATCGTATGTATGAGTGTAATAGAACAAGTATCTCATAATAAACTTCATGAGTGGGTCATCAAGACACACTGCACATACGAATACGACAAACAACAATTTAGCTACATAAAAGCAAACAACAAATATACACACAAACGAAAGTGAAATTTCTTCCTTCTTCACATAGTTGACCAGACAAATAATTCACATTCACATTCACACTGTTGTTACCACAGTGGTGTGAGTGAGAAATATTATTAGAACGTAACCGTTATAATAATATCTGCATACATATGCGAATTGTTTTTATGCATGTAAATTATTGTTGGTATATATTGTTTGTGAATGTATTTAATAAGTATTAATGTATTCGCGTGTTAATTTACGGAAATATTATTATTGTTTTAATCAAATATGTAGTTTAGTTCAGTATATAGGAACTGTTCCATATTTATGTGTGCCTAATAAACTGTAACATTCAATCAAAGACATTCTTTATGGCCTTTTTTTCCACTAATTGCTTAATCGAGTGGGAATTTCGATAATTTGATTTTCGCATTTCTTAAGTAGGTATACGAGCACAAAGGCAATTATAGATTTAGGGTTGACATTATTTGTACTTGAATTTTAATATAACGTCATGAATCTAGACGAAAAATAATAATAAAATTTTTTGGTTTTCGAAATATCGAAAGTTAAATAATTAAACAAAATTTTCAATTTTCCATATTTTGCAAATTTTCAGAATTGATTTAGACCAACAACATAAGAGAGTCGCCCTATTAGCTCAGTTGGTTAAGGCGTAACAAATTTCGTCCGCGGTATGCTTAGGGTAGCGGGTACAATTTCCACCATCGCAACAAAAATAATTTAATTAATAGTTGTGATGGGCTGGTGTAGTTCATGGTATATGCATGAAGGAGAAGCACTCAGCCTCTGAAATTAAGGAGCTGATAAATGAAATTATCAGCGGGAAGGTGGTAAAACACATATATGGTATCACAATGGGTTCTATAGCCTAAGTGTATCTATCCTTCGTGGACAGCCAATATAAACTAACCAAACATCATATGAAAAAAATCAAAATACGAAAAAACCATAAAAGAGAAATTAAAATTAAAATTGGCCGAGAAATAAGGATGATATAAGCATTTAAAACTACTAATTAGACAGATATTGGACATAGTGTTTGATGTCATATACTATGTATGACATAAGAACTGGATGCTAAATTCTGGTTTGTTAGAAAGAGATGAAAATCTTTGATAGCTATTATCTTAGTTTACTCCGGACGCAAAGCCGGTTTTCGTGGCCGATTGAATCCCAGTAGGTTTTCGGCGCATTTTTTCTGCATCATAGTACATCATAGGAGTATTATTTTTTCTCTCATTCTGTCAATTCTAAATACCACCTATCCTCCTGCAGGAAGTATGCAAACTACCCGTGAACCAGCCACTTTTTAAATTGCCAATATGGCTTTTCACATACTTCACCGACCCTAGCTCATAGCCAAAATTTATAGAGCGCAATTTGCTAGAAAATCATGTTCTACTCTTTGCTATATTATAAACAGTTTTGACTGTATTTAATTTAATAATGGCTGGTACTCTTAAAATATTTGAAAATCTATTTAAAATTTATCATTATTACAAAGGTTATCAATCAATTGTTATCGTTCACTAAACCAATTCAATTATATTTCAACAGATTAACACAATCATACGATTCATAAATTCTCATCATGGCGAAAACTAGATGCGGTTTTAAATGAGTAGGAAGTGGAAAAATATACACACAGGAAAAAAGAAGGTAATAGTCATAATAATAATAACAATAAATGTCTCTCCATCCAATGCATTACACAATTTTTAGTTCTCTACGACTTTTTTTTTTTTTATTTGTTTGTTTTCGTTGATTAGTTTTGGTCAGTTTTGTTTGAATATTTCCGCATTTATAAATTCATTTTATATGCGGTTTTCATTTTAATTTTGTGGTTCCAACCATGAATACGACGAATACATATAACATTACTTACTACAAATATAGATAATAATCAACTCAACCAGTGTAAATCTGTGGTTAATTTATTTCTTTTTTCCCTTTTTTGTAATTATTTTTATTTTACGGATATTTTTTCTTAACTAAATCTATAAATAAATTAATTGACTTTACTTACTATATATATAAAATTTGCTAATTTGATGGTCAAAATTTAAAAATTAATTCCTAGTTAATTAAAGGAATTCGCAATTTGAAGAGTGGTCGATGAGTTAATCACAAATTAAGGACGCTTGTGGTGGGAAAGAGGAGGTATTTTTATGAACACTCAATTCCTAAATTCGCAGTTATATGGTGTTTTATTCGACCTGAAAAATATATGACATCCAAATAACATTAGAAAATTGCGATTAAGACGCTGAGTACTTTCAGTTCGCTTGAAAAATAGAGAAAGGAAAAACTCTAAATAGAAATCATCGATTTGTTCATGCAAATTTTTAATTATTCCAGTAGTTGATACAGATCTGTATAAAATGTAGGGTTCGATTAATATAGTTCGAAAATACCGAAGAATGGGTCTGTTTTCCAAGGATCCATGGATCAACGTGGAAATAAGCCATGAGTGCTCAGTTTTTGATTTCCTACGCAATTGGGACATTAAGATGCCTGTCTGTCAATTGGTGGACTAGTTACCCGAGGACTCTCCAAACCATTTGTCGAGGGGGGTTTTTGCTTTTCAAGTTATAGTCTTTTAGCTTAAATTTACTAGGCCGACGTATGGCCAAAATTTGTTTTTAAGTTTTTTGTCAAACCACTTGGCAGATTATATAATGTGCAAATCTCCAGTTTACCTACTAAGCGGCAAAGTTGGAGCTTGTCTCGATTCATGCAAATCTGCCTAAAAAAACGCAAATTACATAAGTGTGTAAACCGAATATTAAACTTATTTAAAACTTTCTTTTAATCCTTACTTAATCTTTTTTTAATTTATAATTTCCACAATTTAAATGGAAAATATTTATTATTTAATATCGGACAGAAATTGGGAAAGTTGGCAAAATAAATGAAAAAAGTATATTTCAAAATATATTATTTCTATCAAGGTTTCAAATATATTTCATCTTATTTTACCTAAGAAAATGAGTCTGCTATAAAAAACAATTACAATATCTTGCAAAGCTTTTATTAAGATTTCTCGTTCGCTTTTAAATATAACGCTCTTTATCTATATTTCTTGTGCTACAGGAACATTTAAATTTATTTATATACCTATTATAAAATTGCGATACTACTAAAACTAACTATATACATTTTACTAAAACTTTTCTTATAATACCCAATGCCCCACATTTATAAAATAATCGAAAAGTTTTTCAAATCATGATTTTTCTTTTCTTTCTTCTCTATAAAATAAAACAATTCTATTATTAATATTATATATTTTATTTCATTAATAAATTCATTATAAACTTTTATATCTGAATTTCAAACTTCATTGGTTATATATGTTTCTAACAAAATGATAGATTGTATAGAAAATAAAAAAAAGACTACATTGAAAATCATATTTCTAGCAAGTCGTTGTGACATAGTAATGTTGCTCTATTTGTGTCGTTCATATATTAATGACATCACAATAATATAAAATTTTAAGTGCTACAATGGTGGCAATACACCTGAATGATATTTAATAAAAGGTATATATCATTTATATATTTCATTTTTTGATAGAAAAGTAATGCTTTCAACTAGAAAATCGAAAAAAAAATATTGTTGGATATCTTAATTTTAAGGCTCAACACACACCGAAAGTATTAATATATTAAAAAAGTTCCTAAGCCGCACAGAAATTCGATTAAAAGTTTTGTTCCAAAAATGATTTGTCAGGATCGTATTTACACAAAGCGCCGACCTTGGGCAATGTCATAAAATTCCGCCCTAATTATCTTCAGCTAGTTCTCAATAAAATACATATACAAATTGAACTGAATTTTAAATTTTCTTCTAATAAAAATGGGTTTCCAGTTACAGAAAATTTCCTCAGTTAATAAAGTGAAATTATTTATCATAAACAAAATTGTAAAAAATAAATTTTAAATTCGTTTAATTTTACATTGAATTAACTGGTTGGGCGGCAGGCAGGCTGAACGACTGGGCCTGGTAGTGTATCACGAGTACTGCAGGAGCTGTCACAGTGCAGAGGAGGACGAGACAATGTCTCATCTTCTCTGTCACTGCCCCGCTCTTGTCACGAGGAGATGGACTTACTAGAGCCAGCCTCTCCGACCTAAAGTCTGTCGGCGTCAAAGCTCTTCTGCTGTTCTTAAACAACTCCAAGTGGTTCATGGAATAATGGCCGGGGATGGGCCAGCCTTTTTCAGGTATCACAACGGACCCTATAGTTTAAGCGTGTCCCACCACAGGACAGCCACTCTAACCTAACCTAACCAAACCTACATTGATATAACAAGGAATATGATCATTTACATTATAAGAAGCATATTGGTCTGTTCTATGTTTAACTCCATCAGAGTTTGTTCCAAGGTACAATATGCAACAAGTTACTCGCTTTATTAAATGTACATTATTTTACTCGTCGACAAGTCGACAGACATACCATATGATAATAAAAGAGTTACCTTATAGTGCTTTTGTTCAATTGTTCATATTATTATGTGATATCGAAGGAACCAATGCAAATATTCTAACAACATACATATATGTGTGTTAGCAATAATACCAATGAAATAAACCTACATATGTTTTGTTTCAATCATTATTTTAACGACGCGACATGACAAAAGTATTATAATATATGGCCTATTTAATTTTACAAAGTGATCTATTTTAAAAAGTCTATAAATTTTCATTAATTATTGTACGATTGTTGAATTTCATTTTATAATATTTTTACTCTTTCTAGCGCTTCCTTTTTTATTCAAATGCCTACAAAACTAAGAAATGACCTAATCATATTAATCAAAGTGGAAATCAAATTTTCATCAACTATTCTAAATAAAAACAATCATTAGACGTTAAAATCAATTAAGGTATTTCCAGCATGAAAAAACTTGTCGATAGATTTGGCCTTTTTCACAACCTCAGAATAATGTTAGCTGTGAGATCCCGAAGTTGTAGAACTTTTGGTCGTTTAGATTGCGAGATAATCAGCTGCAAAGTTCGCGAATTCCTCATTCAAAGCATGTAAAACTCACTGTCCTCCCACCTGTTTTTTACGATATTAGAAAATTCTCTTGAGAAAATTGAAGAAAAAGGTAGGAGAGTTAAAAGGAAAAGCCAAAGTACTAGAAACACATCTGATAATAAGGTTTAAAGTTTTTAAATATCTGATAGTACGCTAAATTTTGAAAATGACTAAAACTGGTAGAAAGTGATTTCTAGGATATTTCAACTAATTAATTACAAGCTGAGATTGCAGCCCTAGGTATTCAATCTCAAAATTTTAAAGTGTTCAGTAATATACCAATAAGTCTAACTTTTGTTCAACAATTTCTTTAAATTCAACAATTTAAAAAAAAAATTTTAATTCGTACTGCCTTACTTATACATCTTAAAAAATTACAATGAATTACGTCATCAGTTCACTGCTCTTGGATCAATTATCAGCGGGCCAATTAATAATTTTCAGGGATATAGAGCCAAGTAAGTTAAGGATTTAAGACATGCTGCGATGTCTTATACATAACTACGATGATTTATAAAATAAGGACCTACACAGATATTTTATAACAAGAGTGCAACAACGTAGCTAATAAAATATTTTCTGGTTTAAAACTCTTCTAGTAAAGAATAAAATGATCGAAATGTTGCGCGGAAACCAGAAAAACAATCCAATTTGCATATTATAACAAGCTCGTGTGCGGTTATTAATAAATTTACTATCGTAAGTCACAAATCATCACATACTTGAGAAGAAATGATATACCTATTTTGTATTACAAATAATAGATATTTGTTTTGTTATTTTGTTAAACAATTGTGTGTTTATTATTGTTATTGGTTTACAATATTGTGATTGTTGTAGGCGAGGAAGTGCATACAAAATTGATATAATTCAATTTGCAATGAAATATACCTACATACCATACTTGAACATTTCATTTATCTTAGAAGTGTCATTATTATTTCAAATAAAAAAGCACAATAAGATTACAAAGATATACAAATTTTGCTTAATTTTTTGCACATAATTAATAAATATATTGTGTAATTTTTTTTTGTCATGCTTAATAAAAATTTTTATAACCGATAAATTAGTTATTGTAGTAGAAATTCGTTAGCATTATGATTAAAAAACTATGCAATTGATGGTATTTTTTATTTGAATTTTACGACTAAAATTTCAATTTATTTTAAGGTTAAATTGTGGTACAAAATTTTAGTTGCTCACTAAACCCGGGCGTTAATCACCATTTTGAAAACCGTAATTTGCAATTCAAGTAAAGTTTAGCACCAGAGTTTCCATGACCGATCGATTTTCCGAATGTCGAGGCTAAACGAACGTTTCGAAGTTTTTACGTTCTAGTTTGTAATGACAATACTCAAAATTTTTTTATAAATCCCCACCGGTTTATACGGAGAGTAGAAAAGGTAACAAATGTTATCCTCCTTAATTTTTTATGAATTTTGGAACCATAAAAATATTATTATACAATAAATCTAACAAAAGCACTCCAAAGCTAATTGATTTGTTTTAAAAAAACGAATAATTTCATTAAATAATAACGGTTTAATAGATTATCCTCTTTAAATTTATTAAAAACGCAAAAATTGAAATAATTTTTACGTCCATTATTTGGAATGGTGGTAATTATTACAGATAGTGTTAAAGAATTATGGATTTTTAAAGATATCACTGGAACGTAGTTTAATATAATTAACATAGAAAAATATTTAGTATTTAGCGAAAAATTTCAAATGGTGGTATAATAGGCCAATCGTACCCTATTTTTAGTTTAATCTTACCAATGACTGGAAGAAAATTCGCATTGTATTTAGAAACCGGAAGTTTTCTTACCTGTAACAAAAATGTTCAAATAAGTACAATGATTTTAAGAACAGTCTGAGACAAATACGTTCAATGACATATTTTAAAACGTTTACATCTTGCAAGCTTCGAAGCTCTGAATAGTTCACTATGACCACAATTAATGTTTTCCGTTGATAAATTCGAATAAAAATTAAATTTTTGTAAAAACATTTTAAAATTACCTATTATCATAATTATTAAAATTATTATTTTGTTATAATGATGAATATTATAAAATAATGGTAATTATTTATTAGATAAAATGATACAACTTTCATTTTTTTTTTCTACGAAATTGAATATTAACCTTTGTAATATTTATAAATGTAAACATTCTTTAAATAAATTTAAAAATTATTTTGCAAAATTAAAATTTAGATGAACAACAAAAGAAATGTTTTCTTTTATATTTGAATTAAATGAGATATTTCAAATATTTTCGAATATCTGATATACGAAATTTGCTAAATTAGCAAATAGCATAACTGAATGCGAAATTTAAAAACCATTTGTAATGCAAAATACATCAATGTTTTCAAAGTTGTGGAAGCGCAGGGAAAAATAAAATATCATGTTGACGAAAAAAAACTTGCTTATAGAACAAAGCTAAGAGAAACAAAATGATTAGATTTTGTAATTGATTTTAAATTTGATAATAAAAAATATCAGAATCAAATAATTAAAACAACTGAGAAACAACATTTCATTTACAAAAATTTAAATATTTTCGAATAATTAATAAAACATTTTTTAAATTCACAAAATTATTTTTATTAATTAAATAATTAATTAAAAAACAAAAAAATAATTTTGTATAGTTATTAAATAATGCAAAAAAAAAAATGTGTTATAATATTTAACGTTCAGTGGATTTTATAATGTGAAGAACCCTATGGCAAAAATTGTATAGGTATACTACACACATAAGTGAAAGTGGAACCATCAACTTCTTGAGGTAAAACTAACTCTATAGTAGATATTTGTATAAAAAGAAATGACTCTCTCGATTATTTCCGTATTAAAAATATAATATACATTCGGTCCGACTCTTTGCCTAAAAATTTAAACACATTAACCATACTCAACTAAAATCAAGTTTTGATTCAATCAGTATAATGTAGTAAACTTGATGTATATGTTACGGTAAAAGTACAAAATATTTCAAAATCTTATTCACCATCTTCTGAAATCATCTATTAATGCCAACATACTTAACAAATGGCCTAGTTGACTAAGATCGAGTTAATCTACCAACTGAAGTTGAATACAATGTTCAAAGTAGGAATTTCAGTTTTAGTTCTAGGCTAATATTTCATAAACCGCGAAGGTGCCCATATCTTGCTTCTGTCTCGTGGGGGGCCGAAGTATACCTTCGAAAATTTTTTTTCCCCATTTTTAGGTGATTTATTTCAAATTATTATTTGCAGACTATATTCCAAAAATTTTTGTGAATCTGAAGATGTATTCTTATCTTCGTTCAAAATAAGTTC